>NW_026000016.1:31324791-31358013 GCF_001458135.2 Marmota marmota marmota | reverse complement strand
CATGGAGCTTGATATCAAATCAGAGATTCTGCATCTGATAGAAGAAAAAGTTGGCTCCGATCTACATATTGTGGGGTCGGGCTCCAAATTCCTTAATAGGACACCCATAGCACAAGAGTTAATAACAAGAATCAACAAATGGGTCTTACTTAAACTAAAAAGTATTTTCTCAGCAAGAGAAACAATAAAAGAGGTAAATAGGGAGCCTACATCCTGGGAACAAACTTTTACTCCTCACACTTCAGATAGAGCCCTCATATCCAGAGTATACAAAGAACTCAAAAAATTAAACAATAAAATAACAAATAACCCAATCGACAAATGGGCCAAGGACCTGAACAGACACTTCTCAGAGGAGGACATACAATCAATCAACAAGTACATGAAAAAATTCTCACCATCTCTAGCAGTCAGAGAAATGCAAATTAAAACCACCCTAAGATACCATCTCACTCCAGTAAGATTGGCAGCCATTATGAAGTCAAACAACAACAAGTGCTGGTGAGGATGTGGGGAAAAGGGTACACTTGTACATTGCTGGTGGTACTGCAAATTGGTGCGGCCAATTTGAAAAGCAGTATGGAGATTCCTGGGAAAGCTGGGAATGGAACCACCATTTGACCCAGCTATTGCCCTTCTCGGACTATTCCCTGAAGACCTTAAAAGAGCATACTATAGGAATGATATGTTTTTATCCTATCCTTTTACCTTTTATCTGTGGATGTCTTTGCCTATGAGGTGAGTCTCTTGGAGACAGCGCATTATTGGGTCTTGGTTTTTTAATCCAATTTTCCAGTCCATGTCTTTTGATTGATGAGTTTAGGCCATTTACATTCAATGTTACTATTGAGAAATGATTTTTATTCCCTGTCATTTTATTTCTGTTTTTTAATTTAAATTAGTTTCTCCTTTGATTGCCTATTATTCTAGTATAGTTTCTCCCTTTGCTGGTTTTCACTTTTATTTTTCATTTCTTCTTCATAAAACATTTGAGTATGTTTTGTAGTGTAGACTTTCTAGTCATGTATTCTTTTTAACTTTTGCTTATCATGGAAGGTTTTTATTTCATCATCAATTCTGAAGCTTGATTTTTCTAGGTATAGTATTTTTGGTTGGCATCCATTTTCTTTCAGAGATCAGTATATATTATCTCAAGACCTCTTAGCTTTGAGGATTTGGGCTGAGAAATCAGCTGAGATCCAGATTGGTTTGCCTCTAATAGTGACTTGTTGGTTTTCTCTGGAAGCCTCTATATTTTAGGCTTGAATTGTTATCATTATATTTTATAAGGTAAAAATATTTAAAGCAGGTATGAAAGATAAGTCAGTTATACGAGATTCATTTCTAATAGTGAAATGAGATATTTATATCTCATATAAATATGAGATATTTACTCATATTTTTCAATATGAGTATGAAATATATTATGAATATATGAACAAACCCTGTCATTGATGGACAAAATCTGACTTTTTTTTCCTATTGAAAAATGTATAATAACATACACTACCAAATATTTGTCTTTGATTGTTAATTGATATTTCCATTCACATTTCATGAATCATTTTAATGTCTGAGATTTTAAATAAATAATCCAAAATAAAGAACACCTCAACTTATCATAAATTTAGGTTTAACATATAATTTATCATATTAGATGTTGCCAAGATTTTATTAGATTTTTCTCAGAATCTGGAAACTATGTAAATGGAAAGGAATGGATTCTTTCACATAACAATCTAGCTTATAGAAGCATTCTGGAATTAATTGGTGTGGGAGAAAAATCCCCCAATATCTTTGGGAATACAAATAGAAAGATAAATAATGTTAACTCTACTTACTGTTTTCTGCATATAAACTAACAACAGATCCAAAACACTTAGCAGTGTTGAGAATGAAATATTTGATAATTATTTCACCTCCTATTCATACGAATTACTTTTTCAACATGTCATTGCACAATTTCCTAAGAACAGTTCTTAAAAGCTCTCTTCCACACTGCAGCACAGCCCTGGCATTTAAATCAGAAGTGTCCAATTCATGATTCAACCATGGAATTCAGTAACTACTGTACCATGAGCGAGCCTTTTTCTCAAGCCTCATTCCCTCATGTACTCTGAGGGTGAAAATACTTATTCTATAGGGTGGCTGAGAGGTTGAATGAAACAATATAAAATAATCATAAAAATCAAAGGGGAAAGGTAACATTGGGTGTCCAGGGGAAGTGCTTGGGCATGACATTGAGTAAATTGCAGTGTTATATTGTATATTACATGAATGTATGAACATGTAACAACAAATCTCATAAGTATGTACAACTATAATGCAACAATAAAGTGGGGGGAAATGAAAAAAATATACATATGAGCAAAACAAATATAAAAGACTTCTTATAAACTTACCTCTCTCTTTAGGAAAGATACAAGCTTACACAGAGCTACCAAGTTAATTTCGAAAATATGTCCTAAATCATTAATTATGTGAGATTAGTTAAGCCATGAGCCCTCTTAATAAAACTATTTTACCAAATCTGGCAGTTAAACAAAAGGATCCAAGTAACAACTGAAAGTAGACCTGGTTATTTTACAAGTTATTTTACTTTCTTTACAAGTAAAGAAAGGCAACCAATACAAAGGAAATCAGCAATGTCCTAGAATATGCCCGAGCATCGTTGAACATCATATTCTCCAGAAATCACAGATGCTCTAGGGAGTACTTAGAGCCCAAACTGTGATTTGTCTGCCCGCCCTTCAATTGATGTGTACTCCAAGCATATTTTCTGTGTAGCTGGACACTTTATTACAGACAGAAGGATACCACTCAGTGAGGCCCGTGTTTATGGCCTAACTTTTTAAAAGAGGAAGTTGGAAAACTTCCCAGACACTGCATCTGCCCCTAGCCTGTGAACCTCAGAGTATGAGGCCAGCCAGAGAGACTTGAAGACTACTAAATTTATTAGCGGTAGACGGGCCACTCTATCTTTCACTGCAGCAACAGTAGGTGATCCCATCAAAAATCTGTCTGCTGGCTAGCCTGCAATTCCAAGCTGACATCTATGTAGAGTAGAACCTGCTGACTAGAAACAAATGCTATTTCCTTGAAGAAACATATCATGAGCTAAATGTTCAACCAGGGAGTTACTTTCTACTTCCATCAGAGAAAAGGGTTTCATTATTATCTATGCATAACTTTTTATATACCTACTTTTTTTCTTTTTGCCATTTAAGAACAGTAAGCAGAAGTAGATCATTTCAGGAGAATTCAATAGTTCAATTACTAATACTTAGTGATGATTTTGATATAACTGGGAAAACAGTTAAGCATGAATTAATCTCATTATATTTCAGCTATAATATAATCATGATCCATTACAAATGTACCTCAATAGCCAGCCTCATGGTAAAACAAACTGCTTGCCAATATTTTCCATAAAATAATAGAAAAGACAAAAATCAAATACAAATTTAAAAAGTAAACTATGTATCATTAATAGTTATAGTTTTCTGGAATTACTCTAGAATAGTTCTGTTAGGATCTGTAATTCACAGAGGCCATAGGGCTTCCAGAATATTATAGTACTAGTAAGACCAGAAGTAGGATAAGGCAACTGAGGCAGGGTCACACAGGTACAGAGCCCAATCCTGGCTTTATTTAAAATTTTGTTTAGATTTTCTTGTGGATTTTTTTTACATTGGTTTTCATTTTTTTAAAATGTTTCATTAAAATATTATTTATATTAGTCCAGGGTGTTTTAGTGCCTTAAAATTTTGTGCCCGAGCCAAGAGCCTCCCTTGCTTCACCATAGTCCTGGTCCAGAGAAGATTCTTTTCCCCGAAATTAGTTTTCCTACAATGTGCTCCACAAAACATGGGATATTAATAGTTGTTTCATTAAAAATAGAGAGGAAATGAGAAATGTAAAAACTGCATCAAATATATGTCAGAATGTTTACCCAGATACAGTTAAAGGTTCCTTATCTTTCTTTTTAGACAGCTTTAATGACCTGATATACACTGAGAAGCTCACATAGCATGGGGCATTTCTCCAACCTATTCACCCCCAAGGTTCAGTAAATGATACTCCGAGAAACACATTTTTGTCTTAATAATGTTTTAGAGTCATCTCCAGTACATATTTGGTCCAATAAGGCTGCTTCTCCTCAGCTTTTATCTTTCTTTAACTCACCTCACATTTTGCCCCCCCAAATACTAAAAATATGGACATGTTGACATAATCAGTGTATGGTTATAAGAAGACTGAATTGGTATTTCTATTTTTATGATAGTATAGTTAAAATTCATTGTAAAGGGATATGAAAATAATGGAAAACAGCAAAACAATAGAAAACATGCTTGGCACTTCTTAAATAAAGCAGTGTCAAACACTCTTACCAGTAAAGTCTGTACCGACTGGGTGAGTGGTGCTGGGGAATTTACAATATCCATTTCCTGTGAAACGGATTCCTTTCATCATGGTGGCCATGGGAGCTGGTAGGGATGACTCTCTCCTTTCCAGCTGGTATAGAGGAGAGGGACCATTTACTTCTTCAGGTAGAAACCACCTCACGTGAATCGTGGTGCCATTAATTCCTTTAACCACAGGAGGCCTCAGGAGGGCAGGTGCTAAATATCAGAAAATTTGTGTTACATTCAAGAATCTGGTTTCTATCTCTAGACACAAATATTCACACATATGTACAGTGCATGCACTTGTGTACATCACACTCAAAATCCAATCAGTTGTGGTCACAAGTATCTACATGGTTCTAAGAACTGACAATACAACATGGTTTATATCCAGTGTGACTAAACACAACTTAAATGACTAAAAATTCTTAATCAAAAACTTCCAAGATTGATTTTTCTTGAAAGTAATTCTCAATTTTTTTCTAAATAAATACTAGATTATAGTAGCCACTGCTCATGTCCCATCTAGAGTCCATTTAGCATGCATGTATTCCGTTGCCTTAGCTTTTGCACCTTTTAGCCTTCACTGGCTCATAGACTGACCCCTGCTTTTCAGAATTCCCTTTGGCTGAGTGGGAGCTGCCTTACCTAGAAGCTACAGAATTCCCCAGTGAGGCCTGCAGCCAAAGGCTAGTTCTGATCACAAAAGACAGAGTCCCTTGATTTAACATTTCATCAACTTGGTGCTACAATTCATAGAGGTACTATAGCTATTCAATGTGCTATGTGAGCATGTGTTTGAAATGGACTATTGGGGAAATAAGAGTAGGGTCTGAGAAGAATTGGGCAGGGTGAACTGTCACTAATTTGTGCAAAACAATTGGGTAACAGAGGAAGAGTGAACCTAGGATACCACATCTCTGAGATCATTTTGTTGTTGTTGTTGTTATTGTTGTTGTTGTTGTTGTTTTTTAAGGAGTCAGAAAGTAATTTTTTAAGACTTTAATTTTTGGAGTGGTTGTACATTCACAGCAAAATCGAGAGGAAATGACAGAGTGTTATGGCATATCTCATGCCCCCGCACAGCCTCTCTCATTACCAGTATCTCTCACCAGAGTGGTTTATTACAACTGATGAGCCTACATAGGCACATCATTATCACACAAATTCCATCCTTTACCTTAAGATTCACTCTTGGTTTAGTAAATTCTAAGGGCTTGAACAAAAGTATAATGACCTGTATCCATTCTTATAGTATCCTACAGTGTTTTTACTGCCCCCAAATCCCTCTGTGCCTGCCATTCATGCTCCATCACTAACCCCTATCAACCATTCATCACTTTACTCTCTTAAATATTTATTTGCTTATTTTGCCTTTTCCAAAAGGTTACATATTGGGATCACACAGTATGTAGTCTTTTTAAGTGACTTCTTTCATTAATATGCATGTAAGATTTTCTTCATGATTGATAACCCAAATTAATAATATTTACAATACTCCATTGTTTGTATATACAGTTTATTTATTTATCTACTGAAAAAATATCTTGAGTCCAAAGTTTCAACATTCATAAAACTGCTATAAACATGCATTTGCAACTTTTTGTGTAGATGCAATATTTCAACATCTTTGGGGAAATTCCAAACAAGCAGAATGGCTGGATCATATGGTAAGACTATGTTTAGTTGTGGCAGAAACTGTCAAGCTGTCTTCCAAAGTTCCGTTCTGCATTCCCACAAACAATAAATGAGAGTTCCTGTTTCCCCACATCCTCAGAAGCCCTTGGTCTTGTCAGTGTTCCAGATTTTGACCATTGAAAGGAATGTATTGTGCTGCCTCCTTGTTTCAATTTTCACTTTCCTCAAAACATATGATGTGGAGCATCTTGTCATACACTTATTTGCCCAATCTATATCTTCTTCGGTCAGAAAGCCATTTCATATACAATTTTCTGATTTTTGTCAAGCTTAGTAGTGATATAAATCAAAACAAACAAACAAGTAGAAAACCACTCTGAAAACCAAATAGAGCATTTGTACGTCAGCAGTTGACAAACTCTGGTCCAGGCACAACAGACTCTGGGCAGCCTCAAGTCCTGAAGCAGTCAGGAGCACTGCTGTCCCTGAAGCAACAATGCCTGGTCATCAGCAGTGACCTCAGACATAGAGCAGCAAGTTCCCAGTGCCCTCAAATACCTTGGGGCCTGGCATGCTTCAAGATCCTGGGACACAGGCAATTCTTGGGAGTTCCAAAGAAATTCTAAAAGAAACAGAGATTAAGATTTTCTCTACAAAGGGAATAAGAGGATCACCTGAGCCACTGAAAATTGTGGCTAATGTGCTTGTGTTTTGATTCTTTTGTTTCTTTGAACAGTTGAGTTAGTGGGCTGAGATTTTTTCTTATGCTAAGTGTGTTGGCTGGATTTGATAGGTGAAAGTGAAGAGCAAGCCTACTTAAAAATAACACCTAAAAAGGCTGTGAACTTTTAATTTAGACTTGTGTTAACATAGCCTTATTGACACTGAGGCATGGCCTGTTTCAATAAACATAAATCAAAATGATATAAATATAAGAACCCTGCAATCATGAAAGGAAACCTACCTTAAAACAGTTTAAATTATTATGTATTACCTTTTAGACTTTGGCCAGCTTTCTAAAAGAGAAATAATTACTTGTGATTCTATTTTAACTTTTAGTCAAGAAGAAGAGGCACTGAAGAAAAAGTTCATTAACTTAGAAAGATAATTAACAATCCTGTTCATCTTCTGCCTCTGAAACCCATGTGATATTTTTATATATGTATAAATCTATAAATTATATGCATGACTTCTCCTAGTATTCTGTGCCAAAAAGCAGCTAAATAGTGGGTTCTCAAAGATTTCATTCTGCAGGCTGTCATCCCACTTCAAAATAATCCAAAACAAAATAAAAAGATAAACCATCCAGAAACTTCTTCTCCCGCTAAGATTGTCATCAGAGTTTGGAATTCCACCATTGTATTAAAATTTCATCAGGGCACTCTGTTGCATCTTGTGCCCAATACCTCATTGAATTTTCAGAGCAAGCCTATAAATTAGATGTTATTTTTATTTCCATGTTATAGGAGAGAAAACTGAGGGTCAGATTAACTAACTTGCTTAAATGGACACAGCTGAGAAGGAACAGAGGCAGAACTCAGCCTGCAGCCTTCTGATTTCAAAGCCCTAGACTTAAGCACTCTGGTTTATTGCTACCTTGGTTATGAGCTTAACCAAAGAAAGAGGGTTACCCAAGATTTCTCAGTCCTGGGCTCAAAGATGCAAGTGAAGAAACAACTACATAATTTATTTTTAATTTTTAACTTTTTAGAAACACAAAAAATGATATTTTGAGTTCTTCTATTTTCTGGACTCCAGAAATTGAATAGTGTTCTGGGATTAGGGTGCTGAACTTTTCAATTTGAAAAATTCCATCTAGCCCAATAGAACTTTCCCTAATACTGAAAACATTCTAGATTAATTTCATTTGAACTGAATATTTAAAGGAAGCATCAATGGGCCTTCTGCACTTTTTAATGATGGAAGAGTTTCGTTGTTTGAAAAGAGCACTCTCATCCTCAAGGTGACCCTTGTTTGACACTCAGTACAACTTTACTCTAACTGAATGAGGACAGCAATGAAGTTCTGAACCACCATACTATTCAGAATTCTGTAGCATAACCCATAATCACTTCTTATCAGAAATATAAATTGAGAGTCAAAAATCTAAAGGGATTCCAGCAACTCTGTAGTTGCTTTTTAAAAGACAACCTCCTAAAAGTGAGAACATGCCTTTCCTAATACAACAGACACTAGTATGGCAATATGTAAATCAATGGATGTGTAACTAATGTGATTCTGCAATTTGTATACGGGGTAAAAATGGGAGTTCATAACCCACTCGAATCAAAGTGTGAAATATGATATATCAAGAACTATGTAATGTTTTGAACAACCAATAATAAAAAAAATTAAAAAAAAATAAAAGTGAGAGCATGCACTTGCTTTTATTTTGGCAAAAAGATTATAATCAATAAAGGCACTCTTTCACTGACAGTCCACAAATTAATGTCAACTATTCCAAGTCTAGTAAGTTGTGGAGCACTTCCTTCGATTCCCAGGGGAATAGTCTCACCAAGCAATTACACTGTTCTTAGGAAGTCAACTCTAGAGAATGAGTTGAACTAGACATATTTTATCCTTTTCCTTAAGAAAAAAATTTTTAAAAGTCCAGCTGGTGTATTGTACAGTTTCACATGGAGTAGTCAACTAGCCTGTTTGAAAGGGTGAGTGCCCTGCTGAGTCATTCTTTTCTCTAAGACCAGAAGGAGGAATTAAGTGAAGTTGTCAATCAGTTAAACTAGACTGGCCTGCTGCCCCCCTGCCCAGCCCTACCATCAACATACACACAGAATCACCAAGAGAGACTGAGGTAATGAAGGCTTATTTGTTACATTATAAAAAAGCAAAGGGATTATAGATACAAATAAATGTGGCCTTTAAACGTTTCTTAATTATAAAACAGTAAATTAAGAGATAATATTAAATAACAGGAAGGGCTCTGCAGACTTTTAGAATTATATTTCACTTTTAAATTTTCAATGCTGCAAAGATTTCAGAAAAATAACAAAATTATATATCTGCCTAAGCTTTCCTATGAACAACATGAGGATAAATTTTGGGCAAAATATTTTGACAATAACATCTGTTACCACAAAAATGCATGATTATTTTAGTTTTACAAAACAAATTTCTATACAAATACAAGGCAATATTACTACTCATCAATAACACATCTTTCAAATTGCATATTGTGAAAGAAAGCAATTTACCTATATTTAAGATGTATCTGTATTTACTTAGAAAATTCTATTATGAATGTAAAACATAAAATGCATCCTTAATATCTATCATTTCAAAAAATAATATATGATGTTTGCTTTCACTTGGAATGAAATTAAAGTGTTCTTGTAATTTTTTTCTCAGTTGCACTGTAATCCAATTTCTAGTCAATCTCTCCTATTTATAAAGATACTTTTATAAAATGTTCTGGTAATCTACTTCTTTATGCAGCATTTATTACTTTATAATCTGATTAATGGCATATTGTAATGAATAAATTTGCACTTGCAAAATTTATGTAGTGTGAGTTTTGAGCATTATAGGATAAAAACTAGGCAGACACTCTTACTGATACACAGGTCTTTGTAATCAAATCTCTACATTTGTTTTCAGGGAAGAATTTGTTGTCTATGAAGACTGTATGACTGTGTCATTCATTATGTTGAAATGTTATCCACTTACTATTATGAAAACAGAATTCTAGAAGTGACTAGCCCTTCCATGTTTCAGGGATACGTAGGAAGCAGATTAACATAACACAACCTTAGGCGCCTGTCTAAAGAAAATAATTTGACTTTCTCTCAAAGATGTAGAACCACTATGTGACATGAAATGCAATTTGCCAAACTGGTGGGCCAGAATACTTGCATGAGGGTGCTGGGACTAGGATGCAGACAAAAATCCAGGTGAAGAGGTCATGGTTTCCCAACTGACAAGTTCCCAGCTGTAACTGCTCAGTAATGAGTACCCAGAAGAGGAAGAGATTCTCCCCACAAACTCAGAGATCACCCAACATTGCCATATTGACTCTCTATTTTCTGACTTAAGAGAACAAAATATATTTGCCATTTCCTGTTCACTAATCATATTCATGAGTAGATACACTCAATGAGACTAACCTGAAAAGGAGAAAATTTAGGTTCTAGACTGGCTCTGTAAGACACTAATTAAGGAACATTGGCTAATAGTCCATTATTTGATCTCTCTGTTCCTCAGTTAACTCATTTTTTAAGCAGTGACAGATCTGGTTGTGTCTAGGATCTCTAGTTTCAAATTTTATGAAAGAACATTTTAAAACTAGTGTTTCTCAGTTTGTAAACCACAAAGGGGTGCAGGGCATACTGATCTCCTTAATCCTTGAGGAAGCCTGCAGGAACCCTCTGGCTTATTCCCTCAGCTTTCAGCCACTGTTTCTTTACCCAAGTATGAAATACAAATGTTAGGATTGGTCTATGTGTTCCCTCAAATAAAGAAAGGCTACAAAGGCAATACTTTTAAAGAACTTAAGTGAGCCTGTTAAACAAAGACTACCTTAACTCATTACCATTTTGGTGATAATTGATGATCTGTATGTACCTAAGTAGCATCCTATAGGTGAAGAGAGAAGGGGATCCATTATTTCTGAACTGCATGTATAGTAGCAGTGATGACAGCAACCACCATTCCCTAAAGTCCACCATTAATAAAAGGTAGTTGCTTGGACTGTAATTATGGCATCCTTGCTACCCAAACTTGAAGCTTTTATGGGGCTTATGCAATTAACTACTTAAATGCATCGTAACACTTGCTTCTCTGACAGCAAAGTATTGATTTTTTAATCATTTTCAAGTCTCCTCCAGCACAAATAAATGTACTACAGTTACAGTTAATGCACTGTGTACATGCATTAAATGCTGGTGTCACACAATTTATTATTTTGTGATATATAGAATTGAAGTCTGGCTTCTCAGAAAGTACCATCAGTGATCTAACATCAGCATGGGAACTACCATTGTCCTTGATCTTCCAAATTCTCTAACTTCAAAAAGCTAGAGACCTTTTTTTAATAGGATACTTAGGCTTTCAAAAAAAAAAAAAAAAAAACCTGAGAGGTGCTGAATGTAAATCTTTTATATATGTCAGTGTGAGAGAAAATTTTAAATAGCCTAACAGAGAAGATTCAGTTTATATTTTCCTAAAGGTGTCACTGTGGGACCTATAGCAACTTTGTTCAGATGAATTTTTGCCTGGTTAATTTCTTTCCTTACAGTTTTTAGGGCACATCTGTCAAAATATTTTGCAAAGGAGAGCCTCTCTGATTCAGTCAATTTTTACATATTTTAATTGCATTGTTTTAATGCCTTATTATAGAATGTACATATAGTCCATTACAAAACTAAGACTGTGTTTTTAAAATTTGATTTCTGAATGCCATTCCTCAAAGACAAAAAGGCCAATAGACACCCTGACAAAGCAGACCTGATGACCAAGGTCATTATGTGTTTCACAAAAACACACTTTCCTTGGGTACATTTACACACTCAAAATTAAAGTCGGTGAGTAAAAAGCAGTTAATTTTGTTTTGTTAGAAATAATATCATTTTAGTTTTAGCATCTAAGACAGATGCCAGCATTTCACTCTGAACAGATGGTAATTCCATCTAATAGTGCATCTCTGTATTAGTAAGGTCTGTTGTGTATACAAATAGTAATAAACACTAGGTAAGGATCAAAATAAATTTTAATTGTTGACATTAAATCCTGGCAGCCACAGTTCTAAGGCTGCAATATTCCTTTTTCAAGTCTGTCAGATTTACTAATGCTGCAAAAGCTTTTCTGAAAGCTGCCAGATTCCAGTTCCAATAAAAACATGTTTGCACACTACCAATTATGGTCTTCAACTAGGATACCTGTACTCAAACGCTGAAATAATTCTTCATGAATGACATGGAACCAGTGCTACTGTCTGTGTGATTGTGTGCCAGTGTTTATTTTTTTGAATGCTCCTGAAGGACTGAACATTTAATTAAGGAATCAGTAATAAAATGGTGCATCCAATTGTAACATTAGGGGCCACAGCATTATCACAGCCACTTTCTTACCCTGCTAAGTAGAGATCACCCATTCAATGCAAGCTGGGCTTCCTAAACTCTCCAAAAGTGACATCATCCTTTGATTTTGTTTAGTTTCCCTGAGTCTGAAGGATTTCCCTGACAATCACAGACAGCATCAGCAGTGCTTTCAATAGGCTTGCTGGGGGTCAAGTGTGCCAACAAGCATAGATCTGGTTCCCATAATGCCTCCAGCTATCTGGTATTACAAGTAGTATTTCCTGTTTATTTTGGGAAGCTGCCATGTTTTTTAAAAAAGAATCATTTAAAAAGCAAAACAATAAAAAAACAAAAACGATTTGGCATTCAGGTGACTGTTCAATAACAAACATGCTTTGCAATCATATTTCTTTAAAAAATGGATGTATTTTTTTTAAATCATGAAAAATATATTGCTTCCACCATATGGGACAACCAACGACTCACCAACCGATTTAAGATGCAGCATATTGAGCTGACCATATGTTACAGTGCTGTTGAATGGCTGAGTGATTCATGCCCGTCACATTCTAGTATATCAATTAAAGCTCCTTGAAGTCTGCATGATTTGTGTCTCTGTTATTAAACCCTGCTAATTCATCCCACTTACACATCTGTTATAAATCTCTAGGAGTGCTGCATGATTCATGGCAATCTGTGAGCATGCTACAGCAAATTCTTCTCCTTGTAATTAACAGTAAATTGTTTTACTGCCATGCAATGAATTTTTCAGTTATATTGCAAATGAACTCCTAAATGTGCGGTTCTTTCCTAAGAACTGACTTATATCATTAGGCAATTAAAAAGTATTGCTTTGAACCAAAAGCTTTTAATCAAGAGAAATGCAACTTAAATGTTGCTTAAGAGCCAAGGAAATTTGACATGGTGGTTATGAGTGTAAAATAATTTCTGTTGAAAGAGCAAAACAAACAAACAAAAAACCTTCGGTGCACTCAGTTTCACTGATGCTAAGACACAAGAACTGCTGCCTGAGAAGACTTGGTGAGACAAGTTTTTGCACAGATACTGTTTATCTGAGAAGTTACTTAAGTCATCTGTCATTACTAAATTTCTCAGGCTGCTTTACACTTCTCTAATTGTAAAATGCTGCTTTTATTCTTGAAATAAATAATTGGATAATTAGCCAAGTTGAATCATCAGAGGATTCCAGTGCCGTTCAAGTGTTCTTGTCAAAGGTGAAGCAAATTCATTTCAGCTCGCCTCTGCAGCTCTTCCAAGAGGCTTTGATTTTTTTTCCCACCACTTTCTTGGCAGCAGCCTCAGATTCATGAGTCCATACATCAAGTCAGTAGTTTAACAACAAATGGAATTAAATTCAAAGAAGGGAAACTAATTGAAGGACAGCAACAAAAGTGTTTGGTAATGTGCTTTTTAATATGGCATGCCACATTTGCATGATAATTTTTCCTTTTTAGCATGGAGCAGAAAGTGACTAGCTTAATGAGGGATTATTCAAGACAGGAACGAACAAAATGCATTCATAACTAAGAACAAAGATTGTATTATGAAGCGAAAACAGGCAACCTCAGAGAAGTAACTGGATGATTGGTTTATGCATTATGAATAAAAAGGTAGAAAAATATTTATATTAGTATTCACTAATGACTATATATACAAGATTGTTGTAATTAAAATTATAAATTAACATATTAAGAGTGCTTGTTTAATCACTCTGGGTCCTATTCCCAATGAAAAGACTTACGTACCTGCATGCAAAACAATGTGTGTTTTCAACCCAGAGGCAAACAGACTATACATTTCACTTTGGATTCAGAGTGAAAACTTAATGCACCACTAATTATTTGCTTAATGGGAGATGGGCACTCCTAAGCTCAGAGAATTAGAGGTCAATTTTTGACAGGTGAAAGAAATATCATGTTATTCCTTCAGGAATGAATCTCCAAAAGGAATTTCTTAAAAAGAAGGTGTAAAGTGGACTCCATTTGAAAAAAGTGAAAATACAACAAATTTCCTAAATTAAATGGATAATTTTTAAGAAAAAGCATAATAAAAAATTTCAGAGGGCCCACTTCATCAGACCTTCACACTCATACAACTAGAAACAAATATGAAGCTGCAATATTTTGAGATTTTTGCAAAGGTGAGACACTAGCTATTCCTGGAAGAATACCTTCAGTAAGTCAGTTCTCAGACTTTGTCACTAGCATCAAAATCAAGAGAGAGCAATACAATACCTGGGACACAATGGACCCATTCTAACCAAAGGCAGTAGGAATAAAATATTTAAAACAAAAAAGAGCTAATTATAATTCTCAAATTTTTTAATGAAACAGCCAGATAAAACTTTACAAATATCTTTTTAATTTTATGATCAAAATTTAATGAGGAAACATTTATTTTCCAAGATTCAATGCTTCTAAAAGGTTAAAGATCACTTCTAATTTGCAATGCTCTTTTTCAAAAATTTTGGATGGTTGCTAGCCTCTTTTCATCTCTGATAATGAGCTCATATTACTATATTAGATTTAAGATTTTAACTTCCCTCAAGTCCATTGAAGTTTGCTGGAATAATATATACCTCCCAATTGCAATGTTATTACTAGAAGCAACTGAAAGTCAACTTTCATTCCTTTCCTACAACAAATTTGTTGATTATTCAAAAGAACAGGCATCCACATCATTTATTTCTATGACATAATTTCCATGAATTCTATCCAGATGTTTAATCTTGGGAAATTTTTAGAAAAAAAAGATTACTCACGTACTGTAAATAAAGGAGGGATAAGGATACTGAATCTATATTTGGTGGGGGTTTCCTTATAATTAAAAACAAAACAAGTAAGTTCCTTTTCACTGACCTAAAGCTACCTGAAAATGGCGTATTGTACAGTAAAGTATAGGACAGGTTATTTCCCTTCTACTGCCATGTAAGTGACGTTATTTTCTTCTTAGAAGACAAAGGGTCAGAGAGTTCCCATAAAATATACTAAGGGATTAAAACAAACTTTTGCCCTAGGTTGAATGTCTTGCATAAGAATAAAATAAATGACAACAACAACAACAACAAACAAAAGACAAAAATCAAATGAACAATAAAACCAACTCCCACCCTACCCTAGAAAATCACTAAAATAATTTCTCCTTTAGGAAAGAAAGGATTTCAAACGGAAACAAAAGTCAATGCAATTTTTTTTTCTAATGGAAACTGAGTAGATGGAAAACTTTGGTGAAAATCAAAGAACCACGCATCTGAAATTTCCCATCATCTTTTCTTGCCACTACTCAATCCTTTACTTTCTGGCTTCTGCTCTGGCCATCCTAATTAGAGGGCTACCATATTTACCATCACCCTCTAGTCTTCCCTTTTATCAACCCATGGATTTCTTCTCTATGATAGGACTCCATTCCCTTTTTAAAATTTTCACTTCTACTCATCTGATTTATTTCATCATTGCCTCTTAGAAAAGACTACCAGACTCTATTCACACCCTTTCTTCTTATTTATTCTATATTTTACTGCAAGAGAAGTCTTCATTAACCCCAGCTTTCATCACAGCAGTACCTGGGACAGTGCCGGCTTCTAAGATACTGACAGGAACATGGTTGTGTTCAGTAAATTCTTGCAAAAATCTTTGCCAGTCATTCAGTCCCTCTCTAGCATAATTTTATGAGACAATTTACAATATCCCAAATCAAAACCTTTTTTCCCATTTTCTGTTCCCATAGCTTTCTTTTAGTCTTTCTGATAGATCTTAGATTAATTAGGATTAATACCCTTCCATGGTATTAATCCTACTTGTTAAGTGTTGACTCCTCCACCCCAGCACTGTGTAGATTATCTTTGAATTCCCTATAATACATAGATGCTCACTGATTGAGAGCCGTCACAAGACTTGTTTAGGGCATATTAATAATTGTACAGAAAATAATAAATTTGAAACTAGTAGTTTGGGGGCAAATTTTTGAGATGCACATGATAATGATACACTTCTTGCAGAAATAATACAATGCTTTCAGACTTTTTCTTCCTAAAGTTTGTTTTTGCAATAGACTTGGTTTTAAAACTCTCCATTGTTGCATATATGCTATAATATTATAAAATTAAACTTGTATAATAAACTTCTTGATTTTGATAGTGCTAGAAATTCCATAACATTTATCCATTGATAAAAACATTGTATAATAGTATGACAACAATCATATCCAATTTTATTGAGAAGTTACACTGTAATGAGAATGTTTTAATTATTTTATATATATTAACTTTTCTAATTCTTGTAAAACTCCTACAAAATACATTATCTTAATTTTTTGAGTTGAAAAACTAAGGTATGGAGTTTATATAGAATAGAATTATACCCACTAATAATAGGATGAAGATATTTAGGAATGAGGTCTAGGAAATACTTGATTTAAATAGATGCTTATATCTGTATATCCAGGAGTCTTTTAACCTTCCTACCTCTAGACACTTCTTCAAGAGAAACTGAGCCTTATGGAATTGCTGACAGAGAAGGTTTGATTTGCAAATATGCTAAGAATGCTAAGTCATCGGATTATACAGGTACTAGTGACACATATAATCAAAGTTTATATAAATCCATATGGTTCTAAAGTGAAGCAGGCAAAAATGATCCACACTATTTCTGATAAGGATTGTACTTGACAATAAGTTCCTTTTTAAATTTCATAAATGTAGGAGCTTATTAATTATAAATCAAATAATAAGTAACACCTGCCTATCCAATAAGGACAAAACATGATCTGAAGGCAACCCACTAATTCCTGGATATCCCCATGGGACAAGAGTGGGTAGACCCAACCCCACAAAACATATGTTAGGTCTGAGGGAAGAAGTATGCTGAAGCCCTCACAGGAAGCCTTCTGAGCTCTCCTCTTAACTGTACATTCTAGGATCCAGGCTTGTGGCTGAGCCCTGCAGCTTCTCCCACTCAGAATCAATTGTAGCTCTTAGGGCACAGCTCCTAGGCACCTCTTAAGCTTAACTTTTATTTTTTTGTTTTAAAAATATTAAGGTAGATAGCAATCAGTTCGGAAAAGAATGCTTTAGGGGACAAAAGCTGCAAATATTAAGTCCAAAGCAGAGAAAGTTTGTAGATATTTGTTTATAAATATATGATCTATTTTTACATCGCCATTAAAACTCGCTTACCTGCTGCTAAAGTTTGTCCTGCTCCTGAAGCACTGGTTACACAACCAATTGAATTGCAGAGAGAAACAGTAAACTTGTATATCCCATAAGGCTTTAGTCCTTTTACAACATAAGACAGGTCTTGGGATTTAGCCGTGTGCAACAGCTTCAAGACAAAACATAATAATAATAATCAGATAATAGATAATCAGTGCAAAAAATATAATCTTGCCAGGCAAAGTTCCATGAATTCAGACACAAGGAATTAAGGCCAACTACTATTAGGAAAAGGGATTTTTTTTGTAAGAGACTCAACAAGCCAGGATTTAATTGATAATTGTACAATCACACTGTTTTATGAGGTAATAATCCAGTTCCTGAGTGGATAAATGAGGAAACCAAGTTATTGCCTCATAAAGCAGCGTGGTGGTATGGTTATTGTCACCAATAGTAGAGATAAAGATGGTGACATTGTCATTGTTACTGTGAAAAAGTCCAAACAAAACCATGGGACTTGGCCAAAAGTAACCCAGTATAGTAATACCACATGCTATTTGATGGCATCAGAACAGAACAATGTCACTATGTTAAATCAATTCTATCATTTTCTGAAAAAAAGCCAAAGAACAAAAAGGGAAAACAATTAAATATATTAGTGAGTATCCACATGAGGTTAATTCTCAATTATCTTTCTTATATAAACAAGCATATGCAGAATAGATCAAAGTTATTTTTTTTTTTTTTGAAATGATGTCTTTATCATGCACTTTCAAATGAAAATAGCAGATTTGGGCAAAGGAGACAGAGAGGAACTCTGTAGTCCACAAACAAGTAATTAAACCGCCAACACTGAGAATTGGCCCCTATCCTTATAACTACAATTGATCAAAAGGAACTATGTAAATTTGCTTAGGCTGTGGATGTGAATGATATTGAGGCAAAGAAGTCATTAAAGCAGAACACCACAACAATGAATACAAAGTTATTTTTCTTAGGACTACTGATATAAACTCACATGGCAAATGATGGTGTTTTGATCAACAATGGACCAGATTGACAGCATATGATTATGGTACCATTAGATATAATGGAGCTGAAATATTTCTATGACACAGAAATATTTTAGCTTGTGATGTCATAGCCATTATCATGTTGTAGTATAAAGAATTACATGTTTGTGGGTGACACGAGTGTCAACAAATCTACTCTGCTGCCAGTGGTATGAAAGTATAGTACATGCACTTATGTATAGTACAAAATACTGATATGATAACAAAAATGGCTGTTACTGCTTTACATATTTACTATATCATACATTTTTATTACTTGAGTGTAATTCTTTATTTATAAAAACAAAGTTTCTTGTAAAGCAGTGTGCTGTGTAACACTAGCAGCAGCTTCACATATCTTGTGTCCACCACACTTCTCAATTGTATCTAGAGACCATGTGGAGTGATTGATGTATACCATCTTCTGATACACTTTGTGGTGTTTGCACAATGGATCTCCTAACAATACATTTCTCAGAACATATCCCTGTCTTTAAGTGATATGACTATGTTCAAATAAATGAATCTTCAATAAATAAATATAAATACAGATAATTATAAAGTTCAACATTTGTAGTATTTTTTTAGATAATTTCCTTTAAGAGTATAATAAATTAAACTTGAAGTATTTGCCTAGGTATTGAATTTAAAATTTGATAACCTATAGAAGCAAAAGAATAATAAAAACAAAACACCAAGCTGCTTTATTGTTCTATATATAGAAAAAAACATATAACAATTAAAGACCAAACATCAGTTATAATTGTAAATTTATCCTAAATACTATGACATGCCAGATTGGCAGACTACATTGTTTAAACTAAAGGATGTGTATTGTACTAATTAGGATTTTAATTGTAACATAGTTGCCAATGAATCAAACATGTTCAAACTAGTGGAAAACTACAGCAAGAAATCACAAATCACTGACTCTTTTTTCTATCTAATACATAAAATAAAATTTTGTGTTGTATACATGCTCTGTTTACTAAAAAGTCTTAGAAAAATGGCAAATCTATTAAATCTAGTGGGTTTAAGAGTGTCTTCCCAAAATTTATGGCCACTGAAGATCTCAGAATGTAGCCTTCTGTACATAGGGTCTTTGCAGATGTTATAGCTAAGTTATCCTGTATTTATTGTTAGCCTTAAAGTCAATGACTGGAGCTTTTATAGGAGAAATGAGGATACACAGGCAGAGGAGATGGAGACGCAGAGAAGAAGGTGATATTATAACAGAAACAGACACTGAAATTATTTCCCTAAAATCCAAATAGAACAAGCAACTGCTGAAACCTGGAAAGAGCAAGAAAGGATTCTCCACTAAAATCTGTGGAAGGAGCAAAGAAGCTTAGTTTCAGACTTCTGGCCTCCATAACTACGAAGAATCAAAGATCTGTTGTTTTAAGTCACTTCATTTATGCAATATATTATGGCAGCCCTAGGAAGCAAATACAACAAAGGTACAAAGATCTGACCTCTGGACTCCATTTGGGACAACCTCAAATGTGACTGCGGTTCCAAAACTACCCACAGGATCAGTTGAGGCCTTCTGCACTATTGCATCATAGCTCAACTTATTGTTTGGCTTAATTTGCATCTTTTAAATTGTTTATTGGTATATAATAATTATACAGAGTAGTGGGTTTTATTTTGATTCAATTTAATTCCCTAATACCTCTCTTTGGCCTCCTCTTCTCCTTCCCTCTTATCCGCTTGTACTACCCTGCTGTTTACCCTTCTATTTTTATTGGTTTTTATTGGTGCATTATACTTATACATAATAGTGTGGTTTATTTTGACATATTCTTAAGTGCATATAACATAATTTGATCCATTTCAATCACTAGAACTTCCCTTCTCCCTCCCCTTCACCCTGTCTGTGACCTCTTTCCTCCACTCTACTGACCTTCCTATTTATTGTCATTTAAAATTGGTACATTAGAGCTGGGGATGTGGCTCAAGCGGTAGTGCGCTCGCCTGGCATGCGTGTGGCCCAGGTTGGATCCTCAGCACCACATACAAACAAAGATGTTGTGTCCGCCGAAAACTAAAAAATAAATATTAAAAAATTCTCTCTCTCTCTCAAAAAAAATTGGTACATTATAGATATACCAAAATATGGGATTCATTGCGATGCAATATATTCATATATGAACATAGTATAATTTGGTCAATTTCATTCTATTGATAATCCTCTTACCCACTCCTCTTCTCTCCCCCTCAATACCTTTCCTCTATTCCACTGTTCTTCCTTCTATTTTCATACAATCCTCCCCCTTTTTTTTCATTCCTTACTTTTCTGCAGGTTCCACACATGAGAGAAAACATTTGACCCTTGACTTTCTGAATCTGACTTATTACTTAGCATGGCATTCTTCAATTCTATCCATTTACCAGCTCAAGGCATAATAATACCAATATCAAATTAAACTACAAAGCTATAGTAACAAAAACAGAATGATACTGGTGTATAAACAGATCTGTATAAACAGATACAGACACCAGCAGAATAGAAGACACAGACAAACCCACACATATACAGTCATCTGACCCTTAACAAAGGTGCCAAAAACATACGTTGGAGAAAAGACAGCCTTTTTAACAAATAGTGCTGGGAAAACTGGTTATCCATATATAAAAGAATGAAACTAGCTTTTATCTCACACCCTGCACAAAAATCAACTCAAAATGAATCAAACACTAAAAAAATTAGACAAGAAACAATACAACTCCTGGAAGAAAACATAAGGTCAATACTCCAATATGTAGGCTCAGGTAATGGCTTTTGCAACAGGATTCATAAAGTTCAGAAAATAATGCCAAGAGTTAATAAATGAAACAGCATCCAATTAAAAAGCTTTTGCACACCAAAAAAAAAAAAAAAATTAGAAATGTGAATAGGGGATCTACAGAATGAGAGAAAGATCTTTGCCAGCTACTCTTTTGACAGTGGACAAATATCCTGAACATATTAAGAACTCAAAAAACTTAACACCCCCCCCAAAAAAACCAACCTATCAATAAAAGGGCAAATGATCTACACAGATATTTCTCAAAAGAAAAATATGAATGGCCAAAAATACAGTAAAAAGTGTTCAACATCCTTAGCCATCAGAAAAAATTCAAATCAAAAGTACACTGAGATTTCACCTCACCTAGTTAGGATGACAATCATCATGAATACAAATAACAATAGTTGCTGGTGAGGATGTGGGGGTTGGGTACACTTGCGTATTTCTGAAGGAACTACAAATTGGTATAACCACTTTGGAAAGCAGGGTAGAGATTCCTTAGACGACTAGGACTGGAACCACCATATGACCTAGCTATCACACCCCTTGATGTTACTCCAAAAGAGCAAAAGTCAACATACTAGAATGGAATGATGTGTTAATACCAATGTTTATAGCAGCACAATTCATAATAGCCAAGTTATGGAACCGACTTAGGTGCCTGTTAAGAGACAAATGGATAAGGAAGATATATCCACAATGGAGTTTTTATTCATCCACAAGAAAGAATTAAATCTTGCATCTTTTGCTACTTTACATGTATTGTTTCTTAGAGCTCTTTCCCATAAATCTTTTGCATGCTAGTCTTCTAGCACAGTGTATGGTTTCTGGGGAACTTGATCTAGAAAATTGTACCAGGAGAGGGCTTTGAAAGGAGTTTCTACAGTGGTATTTTGGAGTTGGGTACCTCAACTGGCTGACAATGGGTACCTTGTTATAGGTAGTAAGTAAAGCACTGATAGGTAGTAAGTAGAGCCCACAGCATTGTCTAGTGGTACAATATTTAAACTTCCATTGGTGATGAACTCATAATTATTAGGACTACTTTGTGCAAAGCAGTACTTATCAGGACTATATAATCAGATGGCTCTTGCATTGTTATCAATGCATTGAAGAAAGACAATCGGAGGATAATTAATCACCAATTTAAGGTGAACTATAAAAGTCTCCTTGACAGTCTCAGTTCTGTATATCAATAAGATCATGTTAAATGAATCAGATAAGCAAGAAACAACAGGCATGGTATAGGTCTTAGTAAGACATGTGCTCCAGAAAGTGGGAGAATAACTTTATAAAGATTAGGAGATCTACCACATTGGTGAAGGTTTTAAAGGAGTCCAAATTGTCTGAGAAACACTAGGATACCCACTGCAGAGGAAAAGACAAAATTATGGTATCTAGTATCTACCACCACTAAAAGGAAGCACAAAGTCTGATGACTTCCTTACACTCAAAAAGGAGCATATTCCACACTCGGAGCATATTCTAACCAAGTTACCAAGCAATATAGAACACTGCCACTTCCAAGTGCATCCCAGAGTGAGAAAGAGCTCTGCACAGATCTAAGTTATGGTGCAAGCAGAGGAACCATTTTGCATCTAAAGTCTAATAGCATCTACAGTACTAGAAGTAATGATGATGGGAAAAGATGAGTTCCTTATGGAAAGAGAGTCACAGAGTAAATCCCTAATGTCTGGAGCAAGAGCTTATCACATGATAGAAACTCTATAGCATTTGCTGAACAAAGCCATCATGCTACTGTTTTAAAAGCAGAATGCCTGACCTTGAAACATCAAATGACCTGATGACTAGAGCTACTTCACAAGAACTAGATTCTTTCAGACATGCCAAGTCTCAGGGTCAAGGGAGCTTAACAGAAATTCATCATAAAATGGAAGTGAATATCTGGGGTTGGGTAGAAGCATAGAAAGAAGCCATGACAGAACCTGCAAATCCAGTGAAGTTCCCTGAGGAGCTGAAAGGAAAAAGAGAGAGAGAGAGAGAGAGTGAGTTAGAGAGAGTTAGTTTAGCTCACAGATGAGTTGTCTTGGTATATGGATGCCAATCAAAAATGGGTAGCTACTGCTCTGTAACCCTACCGAGAAGGTCCTAAAAACCAGCAGTGAAAAGAAATCCTCTCAACAGGCAGAACTTCAGGCAGTCGTCCCAGGCATTTGTTTTATATTTTCCACAGGGTTGTACCTCAGGGTTAAATATATGATAGTCACTTGGCTCTATGGGCCATGAGTATAAAGGAAGAAAGATTGAAAGATTAGAAAATAGGAAGTCTGGGAAAGAAAAAATGTGACTAGATTTTTGGGAGTGGGCATAAAAAAGTGAAGATCTTTTTAGTTCAGTTAATGTCCCTCAGAAGACACACTGGACAGCCACATGCACAGGATTATCCATCCAGTTGATGTCCACAGCCTCTGCTACTGGCCACCCCTATGCTAGAAAATGAGCAAATGAGGTATATCAACTATATCTATAAGCTAGAGAGAACAAGAATCTCTCATCTTCTAGGACTGTTATGTGTATCAAATTAAGTAGTTCATGGATACAGTAAAATGATCACTATGATTACTATTCTCATTATTGCTTATGGAGTATAAATTGCTAGAAGATAATATGTGAGTATATATCCAAATCCTGTAACATAATTTTTATAAGCTATGACAAATTAGTCAATATTTTTTCTAAGGAAATAGAAATACATACAAAATGTACCCATATGATGTTCTTATCAATGTTATTTAGACCTCCAATAGAATTAATACAATATAAATATCAACTGATTGCAGATTGGCTTAATATACTATTTTGTGTTCTAATAGCATGAAAGTGCTTAGCTATCAAAAGTTATTTTCTTACAAGATGTATAAGTTAAAAAGCAGATCTGATGAAACAAAATCATACTAACTTTGTTTCAATATATGCTTATTTATTGTAAAAAGAAAAGAAGTAATGTACAATAAAGGGACTCCTACATTTAACATCAGGTTTGGAAGGAAAATGTCCTGTTTAGTGAATGCAGAGGGAGATTCTGTTACAGAATTCTGCAAATTCAGAAATGAAAGGAAATTAGTTAAAAATAACAATACCTTTGAAAGCACCACTGGGACAGGTTGTTGAGGTGATTGTTCAGAAATCATATTGATGTTGTACCCCACAACTTTTCCTCTTGTAATATTTTCTGCTGGCTTCTCCCAAGAGACATTGAGAGAGTGCGAGGAGAGTGGAACAACTAAAGGAGGGATCATGAACACAGGCGCTATCAAAGACAAAATAACAACATCAAAACAATGAATGCTGTTCTCTATCAGTATTCAAACTTGCTCACATATTTATTCTAGTTTCTGAAACACTCTCTTCTTTATAAAATATTCTGATTTGAAAAAAAAAACAATACAAGAATATGCTGCTATATATGAAAGATATTCACTTTTAAAAAATGTCATTGTCAAGGATGTCCTCCATTTTTGCATTATCAGCTAAGATATTTGTCATTTACAAAATAAAAATCTTAGAGGACTTTGTTTATGTTCATAAAGATAGCTAGTGCATACCTGGCTAGAAAACTCTAGAGATTATAAATATTTGAAAGAAATCTCAAAACTGAATATGACTCAGACCACAAAATTCAGAACAATGTATAAGGATACACTGGATTTCTCATGTACTGAAGTATCCCAGTGAACCAAATCAATGCACAAAGAGGTAAGCCTAAAATGTTTTAAATCGCCCCAAAGAAATTCTCCAAGTTTTTAGTAAGTCTTGATTGAAATGTTCAAGGTACATACACACCATACATTTTCCCCCTGCCATCCTTGAGATCTTAATATGGATTTTAAATGTGCTAACCAAAGGTGTATTATCAAAGGACCTCATCGCACTTTCATTAGCCAGTGACCCATAAGATTATGAGGGTCCAGTATTGCAGTTTCACCCATTACTTTTCATTTCTGACCTTGATTTTCCCCTTCCAGAATGCCATGCCTCATCACTTGTGCTATCATGGCCCCATTATTTGTCCAAGATGGCTGGTAGTCATTAAGAGATGCTCAAGCACAATGCACATTTTATTCATGAAACGATTCCCTTGGACATCAACCTAAAGCTACCCTCATCCTCTACCATCCTAGCAGATCATTTTAGATCAGGATTTGGGTTTCTTTGAATATCTATAGATTCAAATCATGACAAAAGTGTACTTTTTTTCTTAAAATGCTCATAAAATTTGAAATATGTGTAATATAAAGAATAAGATAAAAGATTAAAAATAGTTCATTTGCCTTAATGAACAAACCTTAAGAAAATAATTTTTCTCTCCTTCCTTGCAAATGTCCAATGCTTAAAAGCACACTTCTGAATTACAGATTTTGTATTATTATATTCAATGTAAAATCTAAAATATTTGTTTTGTAAAGAGAAAAAGCTTAAAAAAGATGTGTAAAATTGGTAACGGTTCACCATTTCACTGAACATAACTGTGGTGGATATGGAGCAAGACTTGACAAGTGGCCAACCCACTCAAGAACTAGAAAATAAGGGATATTTTGGTGAAGCACTCCCCAAAGACTATAACTACATTTAAGTCCTCTTTTTCATGAATTAATAACAAAAACGTAATTTTTTTTCCCTAAAACTTCCTGCAAATTCTTTATGACCTTGAGTTACTTATATAACCAATCTATACATTTTTCCCCCATGCCCATTTATGTTTATAAAACTTGCTTTTCAAAAAGCACTGTTTCGGCACTATTGACTAATTTCCGGCAGCAATTTCATTCAGGGGATTTCAATGCAGAGTTCAAACATTCTTTTTTTTTACCTGATTCTCCAGTTCTTGCTGAGATCCAGACAGAAGACATGCTACCCGCCATATTCACAGCCAAGACCCTAAACTCGTACTCTGTGTAGGGCTCCAAGCCAGTAATGACTGTTGCTGCTTGAGGAGGCTTTAGTGCATTATCACTGGTCGATTCTGCAAATGGGTGAGGACTGAGCCAGCCACTGCTTTGAAACACTTGACTTTCTTCAGTAGATCTCAATCTTTTCATGTATAATTCATACCTTATAATTATTCCTAGAAAAGTTAAATAGTGAACCAAGGTAGAATCAGACAAAGGGGATATTTGGGGGATGGGGCAAACACAGACCAGCTAAACCAACCGTAGTGGCTTTTTGTTATTCTAACTAGTTAACCTGCCAATTTTTGAGTAATCTAGATGTAGTAATTTAGTAATCTAGATGATGGGAATTTATGAAAAACGACAAACTGTTGGGCAGATGAATATAAGAAATACTATTAAAGTCATATTCATAGGAAAAATCAACCAGAGACAATATACAAATAACAAAATACCTATAGCCTATCATAGGTGTAGTCAGCTTTTGTCAGGATGGATGGTCAGAATTTCTATCAAGGGTGGCTAGTTCTCTTTGGGAATCTGATTATTGTATCTCCTATTTGTATATTTTCAAAATTGAAGATTTTAGCTCAATTATCTGTTTAACATAAGCCCTATTTGCACAAGTTTTACAGTTAATTTTTACTCAGTTTTACCAAGTAACTTAAAAAATCTGCGAAAAGGTTTTGCCATAATATATACATGATATAAATGACTAAAACCCTATAAATATGTGTTTGGCCTATATAACCAAGGGTTCAATTGTATGAACACAAAAATTAACTTAATGGAGTCAGCAAGCCTATATACATATTTTTTGTATTATTTTATATCCCTTTCTTGCTTAAAAGAGAAAATTTACTGCTTATGAGTGCCCTAACTTGTGACACAGTCAAATATAATGCATTTCAGAAGTGAGCTTCCAATTATAAACATCATTTGTGCTATGGCAGATGTCATTAAGAGCAAAGATAATATTAGCCTTTTAAGGGGCAATTTAATTGAATGGAATTTGTTATGAGATTAGAAATACACTTGTTCCACTAACCAGGAGAAATAGTATCTTCTCTCTTTAGGAATTATTTCTCAATTATAATATTATACAATTAAATAAATGAATATGGTGCCAGGCTCTTACTGAACAATGCCAAAGGCCTACATTCTCATTCTTGTTCAAGAAAGAAAATCCAGGCCTTGAATTCTTACCATTTGGTTCCAGTGGTGGGGACCATTGTACATGAAGTTCTGTGGAACTGATTTCCCGTATCTCAGGAGGGCTCAGCCTTCTGGGAGGTGCTTGAGCTGTGGTCACCATAATGGGTAAGCTGTGCAAGCATCCCCCACTAGTACATGCCTGTACAGAAAAATGGTACCTGGTGAATGGAACCAGATTCCAGATGGTAGCTGAGGTTTCATGACCTTCGTAGGGATCACATGGTTGAATGCCATCCAAAGGAACACAGGACAAAATGTATTTCTCTATAGGACCAGAATGATTAGAGAGTGTACTCCAGGTAAGTGTCACCGAATCTGAGCTAACAGGAATGGTATAGCTTAAGTTTAGATGTCCCTCTGGAACCCCTGGCTTTGTCCTGTAAGTGGCAGCTGCACTCCTTGTTGAACCATGCACACTGGTGGTCTTGATGTAATATGAATATGAGGTATACGGTGACAGGGAAGTGTCTAAGTAATGCTGAGTATCTGGAATGAAAAGGAACAGAAGGAAGAATATTATATTCCACAAACTGGAAAAGGCTCATTTCTAATTTCCTTCCATCATATTATTTAACTACAAACTATGCCAATCTATTCTTTTGAATAAGAGTACATACTTTCAAAAGTGAAATAAAGCAAATGCTGGTTACTTTCATTATTCAGTATAATGTAAAAAAATTGTCATTTGTAAAGAATAATTAAAAGTTTTAGCTTTGTTTTTCCCTTTATAATCTCCTTTTGATAGAAAGCCTAAGAAGAAGATTTGCAGTCTCTGAAACAGAAATAACTGCTTCTTCTGTGTAACTGGTTTACTAAATGCCAGTATACTCGGCCACTGGTCAGCAAACTACCAGCCAAGGGTCAAATCTGTTGCTTGGCCAATACCTTGACTGAATCCTTTCCTGATTTTCTGGCCTATATGAATTGTGTGAAATAATAAATGTTCATTATTTTTAACTGCAAATTTTGGAAACATTTGCTATCTGTGATAAAGAATTTACATGAGAAGTTCTAGACAAAACTTCTTTGTATGAATGATTGTGAGGTCCAATAGAAGATGGGATAAAAGGAGGTTAAAAAAAGAGGGAGAAAGGAATGGACATTATCAGCCATGTGTCTGAAATCCCCATTCACTAAAGCAACAGCCAGAATATTGTAGGGCTGTAAAAGGTAAATGATAGAGTGCCTTCTGCCCACTCCCTGGTGGCATTGTATCTGTGGATGGGGAGGAGGTCTCCATTAAGCAGATATTAAGAAAGAATGAACAGTATCAAGGACCTTATAAAAACAATTGCTGTCCTCTGTTTTATTTCTCTTTTCCTCCTCATAACTTCTGTCTCTTTCTCTCAGGGATAACTGAACCATCTCACCACTTGCTCCATTGATCCTTGATGTGTTATGGGATGAATGATAATGATATTAAAGATGGGATTGAACAATAATAAAGGTAGAAATGAAATTCCAGATTTACTAAGATAGTCTTTTTGCCTAAAACCCTATGTTAATATCACCAGGTGATATAAATCATTATCTTATGTAGTAACAACTGTTCTCTAGTCTCCCTGGGGAAAGACTTCCCCAGAGTGACATTTAATGGCTTTTCCCCACTCATGCCATCCAACTGGAACAAAAATGCATAGGACTGTGAATTTCGGAGGTTGGAGGAGGATGCAAAGCAAGTCTGTCTTCTAAACCACCTTGCCCAGGAGAAGATATATGCCCTAATCTGGCTTCCATCAGTTATAAAGATACTTTTTAACTTCCATATAACTATTATATCTAGTATTCTTTGGATTCCAAAACTAAATTTAAAAAAAAATACTTTTTTAAAAAAAGTATTTTTTATCGAATACTCCATAAACCTATAACACTGAGAAGCAACATAAACAAGAGTATTATTTTCCTCTAAACTGTTCCCTTCCCAACAATGACATGACACCTCTGAGGAAGCCAAATTGGGTCTATAGCAGGAGCAACATCAGTTGCTGATGATGTATATTCCAAATGCTAACTTGACCTCTGTACTTTTTTTCTTCTGAAAGCATATGAGAATGCAAACCAATTAAATTTCATTTAGGGAAATATTGACTATATACTTTGCAACGAAAAACAACTAATTTGAAAGATTTCAAAATTGTAATACAGTAGTGCATCATGATCCCAGCATAGAAACTATTACCCTAGAGAATCCTGTAGTACACAGGCCAGCTAGGAAGTTTCTATTTTAACAAAGAACTCTATAATGGTCTCAACCAAATGCTCAAACTTGGTTGGAAGACTACACTATTAATTTTCTTTGAAAAGTTCAATGCTTCTCCACCTATAATTCCAAATGCCTTTATTTAACCCAAGGATTTGTGTTCATTCAGCTGGATATAAGTAGTGTTTCCTTTTCATATTACACACGTTATCCATGCACTGGAAATGGATTAATAAACATGAGGGTATTATTAGAATGGTATCAACTTCTGACAGTGTTAACCAATTGTTCTTACTGTTTAAATGCCATCATGTAGATAATTTTCACATCATTAATTATAGTGATTGTCAAGAAATGCCAGAAATGGTATTTTTAATGAAAAATACATTTTTAGGAAATAATACTTTGTTTAATAGGATTATATAAATGTCTGATTAGTAAATGAATAGGCATTTATTATGTAACAAACTGTTATTTGGATTCTATTTTAGTCCAATCATGAAAAAGAGACAGACTGTTGCACTCATATATAATGTTCTATAAAATAGATCACAATATGTTAGTATGGAAAACATGGGTTTGAATGGTAACCTTTATAGTTTTACATTTAAATTTGCTGTCAAATTAAGCTGTGTGGAAAATAGGGTGACCCTAATTTACAACTCCAGAGATAATTCAACCAGTGGTACTGTCATCTTCAAAATCATTTTCAATATTTTTATAACTCTTCTCTTCCTCTATCACAAAAGTTTAAGTTTCAGGACACCTGGATCATGCTGATATTTGGAAGAAAATAAACATTTTAGTAGCAGGTTTTTAGGATGCTTTGCCAAGATGGCAGATGTAGACAGATGTTCATTTCCCTTTGCAATCTGCATCATGAAGTTCAGAGTTTCCATTAACTTCAAAGAAGATGTGGAACACCGAAGAGACTATTTAGAGTTTCGAGAAAGTGGCGGACGTAGCAAGCTAGATGCAAGTAATACAAAATTAGGGTCAAAATGTACCCAATTACAATAGGTACAAAATAAAAGTGTATGCCATGCAGGAGTTTGAAAGTCAATTCATATTTTAAAACAAGGCATCCTCCAATAACCATTTTAAGAAAGGTTATGGAATGTCAGTGTTTTGAGAGTTTTCTACATTTTCTAATTATGCATGTTAAAGTAGTATTTGGAAAGTTAAGTTTTAAAGGGAACAGAATGCAAACTTGAATTGAAATTCTGTTTCAAGGTTTCCTAAACTAGATTCCTAATCTAGTCTGTAGTTAAACATGGCTAGAGTAAAACTCAAGAGATCACAGAGCTGTAAGAATCTCAAAATTCCTATTCCTTCATTTTGTCTTTAGGAAAGTTGTATCTAAAACAATTGAGAAAATGTTTTTAACATCAATAGTTTCTTAAGAGTTTGATCTCTACGCTTTCATTTTAAAAATCTTAAAAGTTACAAATGCAATGATGGCCTTCCTGGCTTGTTCATATTCTTCCTCTTTCAAATAAAGTTCCTGTTGCTATGCTCTATCTTCATAAAAAAAGCAATATATATGCATAATATTACATTATTTGCTTGGAAATCCTGATTTCAGATAAAGAAGACTCCTTTTTAACTTGAAAATTTAAAATCTAAATCCTTTAAAATAGAAATATCTGAGAAATTTTTTTGTGATATTTGCACACAGAAAAAAACTTTAGATCCATGTTTTTAAGTCCTCCAGAGTTTTAACTTAAAATATTATAACTCATGATAGATTTTTAGTAACTTTTAATTACCTCAATGCCATGAATATTTTTCATTAATTGAAAAGATATCATTTTGTAGGCTATCATAGCCTACAATTTAGTTAACAATATGTCAGATTTAATTTTTTATGCCATATGCCACAATTCTGAAAGATTATTGAATATTTGAATCATTTCTAATATTTGAATATTAAATATAGGTATGAACACTTTTGTGATTTTGTGTCTTTTTATGAACATCCACTTGAGATAAACTCCCTGAAGTATTTTTGATTGATCAAATGGTATTCAAAAAAGAAAGGTTTCTCATACATTTGAGTAAATTATTGTACATGAAAAGTTGCCCATATGAACCCACATAGACATCACAGAAGTTTCTTAATGTTCCATATTCTCCACACTGCTAGATGGGATCATTTTTTTTTATCCTTGAGAATTTAGTAAGTTTTTAGCATTTGCTAAATAATATAACATCTCATTTTTATTGCATGTCTTTGATTACTACTTAAATTTGTAATTCTCTCTCTGCTTGAAACCCTGTGCTAAAAAGAGAAAAACCACAACATTTATCCTCAGTGACAGAGAACTTAACTAATGTATCAATTCTCAGAATATTCTATCTTTCTATCACCAAACCCTTAAACTCACTGAATGGGTATTGATCTTCAGAAATGTAGATTTCAGAACCATCCCTGAATAAACTGTAAGTAAGCCACTGGGCATTTGGAGAATCAGGTGGACTCCAGAAGAGATTGATGGCAGAAGAACTTTGAACTTGTCCTCTGGGTGGAGGTTGCTGAGATGGAGCTAAATTACAATAGAGAGAGCATTTATTAGCAAAAGCAATCAATAGACACACAAGTGAACTAAAGTAAGATATCCAGCAAAGAGGTCTTTCTGATTCAGGATTACTTTATCAAGAAGACATGTGGTTTACCAAGACATTAATAAACAAAGGATATGCATCATGAGTTCTCTAAAACAAAGCTTTTTAATCTATAAGTATAAAATAAATTTGTAGGTCAAAGCAGCTGACATATATATATAGTGGAGAGGAAAACTACAATAGTTTACATCAAGCATTACTTTCTTTGCCTTTTTTTTCCAAGAAATCATGCAAGGATGCATAATATTTATTTTCTACTTAATTAATTTCAAAGTTGACATACATTTCATTGAAACCTGAAATTTAAGTAGCATAATTTTTGGAATTTTTATGAGGAAGTTTTCCATTTCATTAAGCACAATACCTTATCGTGCTTCACAGAACACAATGTAAAGAATAATATTAGCTGATATAAATAGTTAGAGATGTTAAATAATGTAAATTTTACCAATTAACAATTTCATATGCTATGTGAATCTACTAACTTCTATTAAAGGTGCTTTTAAGAGGTGACATAATTACTTATCCTGTGTTTAAGAACATTCATCTAACATTTCAGTGATAATTCGTATAATATAATTATATACTGTGAAAATATTGTTTTCTGCCACCGTATATTTTCCTATTTCTTCAAGGAGACTCCACAATTTTTTAAGCTGTAGATGGACACAAATCTTTATTATTATTATTTATTTTTATGTGCTGCTGAGGATCAAACCCAAGGCTTCACACATGAAAGGCAAACGCTCTACCACTGAGCTACAACTCCAACCCGACTCCCTAATTTTTGAGGGTAGGTTTTCTTTTCTCTTTTTTTTCCCCACAAAATACACAATAGAGACAAATAGCATCTCAGTGTTTTAAAGGATGATCAAGCACCAAGATGTGTAATCCCCATCCACTTTGAACAGCATAACTTAATCAGATTTTCTCATGAATAAGATGTCAAAGGCACAGGCTACTAAGTAATCTTTTTCAACCATTAATACTTTAACAAATTTTTAAAAAGTCATTTAAATAAATGAATCCATCGAATAAATTATAAGCATTTTTATAGGAAATTAACTGAGTTCACTTAGTGACTTAGGCATGATCTCCAGAGTTAAAGAGAAATTACGTTAAATTAAGTAATTTTGGGAGATTTTAATAAAAAAAAAAAAAAAAAAAAAAAAAAAACTTTTT
>NW_026000016.1:31317509-31324766 GCF_001458135.2 Marmota marmota marmota | reverse complement strand
TAAAAAAAAAAAAAAAAAAAAAAAAAAAAAAACTCTTTTCAAAGGATAGACCAAAAAAGTGATGCAGTAGTTCAGAGAAGGGTAAAAGTGGAGTTCTTCTACTGTGTATGTCTGAGGTTCTCAAGACTACCCTGAACCATAGGTTCACCCTGAGTCTCACAGGCCACATCATAGAGTCCTACTCATGGTGAAGACTTATTACAGAATGCTATCAGCAAATGGAAAGTCATTGGTCAAGTCCAGGGAAACCAGATGCAAGCTTCCAAGAGTCCTCTGCCAGTACTCACATTGGACACACTGAAGTACATTGTAAAAGCTTGTGTGAAGTGTTGTCAACCAGGCAGGAAGCTCATGAGAAATTCAGGACTCAAGAGTTTTTATTGGGGGCTTTCCATGTAGGCAGCCTCTATCCCACATGTACCAAAATTTGGGGCTCTCAGAAGGAAAGTAGATGTTAATAATAAACCATAGGGTTTGTACAAAAGTTTAGGTGTACTGATCCACTTATCAGTTCTGGAGAGGAGGAGAACTCAAGAATTTATGAAATTCAAGTTTCCAGATGTCAACCCAGGGCCAGCCTTGTAAGCAATCCTTTTGAAAGATAATCAGTTGGCCTGCTACATGAACTCTTCTTTGCATGCTATCCCTAGCCTGAAGGAGGTCCCAGGGACAGAAAAGGCTGCATGAAGAACGTCACCAGACAAGAGCTGTAACTCCTGTGGAAAATACAGCTAGTTCACAGCTTCTCCTGCACTAAGAAAGGGAGCTGGGCATTCAGTATTCTCACTTCTCTTCTCACTTGCCCACTAGATGACTAGGGGTTTCCTCCTAGGAGCTGAAGTCAACCAAATAAACTCCAAAGAGCAAGCAAGCCTGATGATACAGATCATAGAGGTTTGGAGGCCAGAGCATGGTAAAATATGAAATAGTAAAATGAAGTCATCCTGCATACCAGGAAAGACTTTCAGCTAAGAGTTACTGAAAATTTTACCAATTAACAATTCATTAGTAACCATGAGTGACATGCTCCATTTTAAAAACATAATAAAATAACATTATAACATAGTATTTCAAGAGCACTGAATATGAATATATAAAGTTACATAGATTATAATATAGGTTTCCCAAAGATAATGTCACTAGATCCTAAATGAGAAATTTGTATCATATTTTTAAAGAAAAATATTCAATATAACATTTTCTAAACACAGTGGAAACTCTAGATTGCACACTCATGGTTCCCATTTTGTCTTATTCTTTGAAATGTACATTAAGTGTCCACATATCTATTTAGATACAGGACAAAAATAGTAATAAGTTCAAAAGGACATATGATAACAAATGTTTCTGAATTTCCCTGTCCATTTTTAATTCACGGATTTGCTCTATTTGACATGGTCACTTTGGTTACACTCTGACAGTGCATTTGGTTCTTTCACTGGATTTGAACTGAGGATTTTAAATTTTGTGGTTTTTGATTGAACCACAAAGAGGCATAAACTGCAGTCTTAAAAAAAATCTTGTAATCCATGGCCATCTAATTTTTTTTTAATGATGATTCATGATTTCATCAAAAAAACTCTGCATCCAACCAGGCCCACAAGAGATTTCAGAATTACAGCAATCAAAACTGACCTCCTGACTATTTTCTGTGATGGAAGAATATTTTGGGGATTACTAAAAGAGATATTTCAATCTCATGCCAAAGGGTGTAGAAAATGATTTGCAGTACATGCAAGAAAAGTCCTTCATACACATAGGCTTCAACCCAGGGGCACTTAACCACTCAGCCAAATATCCAGCCCTTTTTTGTATTTTTATTTAGAGACAGGGTCTTGCTAAATTGCCGAGGCGACTTTGAATTTGTGTTCCTCCTGCTTTAGCCTTTCAAGCCACTGGGATTATAGGCAGGCGTCACCATGCCCGGCTACATAAGCTCTTTTCCCATATGAACTTGGTTACTTGCTATGACAATTTCCAACCACAATCTTGTTTGTCTTTACAATATAAATAAAAGTACCTGCTTGGCATTTAAAGGAGAATTTTCATAGACTTAAAGATTTAGATGATTCAACATCACTTTAAGAATAGGACTTAAAAATAGCATACTACACTGACACAGCCACTTCATGTTTATAGATGCAAAATTCATAATAGCTAAACTGTGGAACCAACATAAATGCCCCTCAATAGATGAATGGATAATGAAACTGTGGTATATATACACAATGGAAAATTACTCAGCATTAAAAGAGAATAAAATTATAGCATTTGGAGGTAAATGGATGGAGTTGGAGAATATCATGCTAAGCTAAGTAAGCCAATCTCACAAAACCAATGGCCGAATGTTCTCTCTCATAAGCGGATGCTGATCCATAATGGGGGACAGTGTGAAGAGAATGCAGAAAATTTGGGCAAAGGGGAGGGAGAGAAGAGGAGGGGACATGGAGGTAGGAAAGATGGTAGAATGAGACAGACAGCATTACCCTAGGTACATGTATGACTGCACCTGTGGTGTAACTTTACATTGCGCTCCACTTCTGTATGATGAATCAAAACGTGTTCTGCTGTCATGTATAACTGATTAGAACTAATAAAAAAATAAGCTTAAAAAAGATTGAAACTAACCTTCAAAAAAGAATAAATATTATGAAATCCTGAGCATGAGATATCTTAACCTACCCTTATGTTCTCAAAACAGAATTCTGAGAAAACATTCAGATATACATTCATTAAAATTGCCAAGAATGATCTCTGCATATGCAAACTCTCTTTTAAGGAATAGGAGTATAACATTGTGACGAGATCCATCTGTCTGGGAACCATGAGCTTGAGTAACAGTTTGGGAACTTTGGTAGTTGCATGATTGTAGTTAAGTATGGATTAGACTCTCTGAACATTTCTCATCTATAGTAAAAGCATAATAAAGTATACTTCTTGGGGTTATTTTGAGAAGAAATTGTGTGTGTGTGTGTATTCATCTGTATAAATATAGTTGTATGTGTATCACTCAGCAAATATCACTTTCTTTTTCTCCGCCTTCAATCTACAGAGTAAGTTCTTGTTGGTTATTACATGCTAACAATTATGAAGGGAATCTTTTACAATAGGTACACATAAATAATATTTATAATGGGAAAACTGCATTCTGTCCTAATATCTTAATGAGAGAGTGCTTATACACAGATCTTACATGAAATTCCAAATTCCAGAACACCAGAGAGTACATAGTCACGTATCAAAGGAACACTGAATAGAAATAACAGCTATAATTACACTATAGGTTGTGTGAGTATTCAGAGAGAAGGTGCGATGTTTTCCTTATCTAAACCCAAACTCCCCAAATGAGATAATAGATAGCAATGATTGCTGGCAGAAACTCCAAACACTGAAATTATTTGTGAGAGTCTCATTCAGCTAAAGAAGAATATAATGAATTTATGAACCATATCCTTAGTAACTATATGCAAAAGTAAACAAGAATGAGAAGGACTACTGATCTGGACCTGATTCTGCTCAACAGATGATTAGTTGGAAAGAAGGAAGTATCCGGAACATCAGATATAAGTTATCTCTCATGTGAGGACACTGCCCTGTTAGTACAGATGTCTACATACATTCCCTCTATGCCATCCTTAGCTGGATGACAACCAAGTCCACATTCAATGCAGGACATACCCTGTGCCTATGAGGGCACAATCCAGGAGCCCCACACATCCCTTCTATTCATATCATGTTGGCCAAAAACTTAGTGGCACAGCAACTACACAAGAATATGTGACCGTGAAACCTAACTCTGTGTTCTGTTGATAGGGAACAAGAGGGTAATGATGAATAAGAAAAAATTAGGAATGTCTTCCAAAGAAGAGATTAAAAAGAAAATAATCACCGGAAAATTATAAAATATATTTACAAAGAAAAAGAAAATTAAGGTCTTCTGATTATAGAAGCACATATTTGATAATACTGGATAAAATTATTACTGCTTCTGGGAGCCCCAAATCAATGAAAGGCAGGGGAAAATATGGAAACACTTACTCTTGACAAACCAGTAGAGCTCTGAGCAGGAGTAGCTCAAGTCTGGGCTTGTTCCTATGCCACCAGTTCCATGGTCAAGTGCATTAATCTTGCTGGAGTAGGACTGATGAAAAGCAGTTTTAATAACAGAGAGGACTGGGGGCAAAATTTCAAAGATTTGCCAGCTAAAAGTGGCAAACTTAACTGGACACAATGATGAAAATTCATAGCTTTGCTGGTCTGAGGCTATGCTCCCAGACTGTAGAAGTGGTTAGCTTACTAAAGAATAAACCAGGCGATCCTAGATATGAAAGCCATTTAAGGGCTGAGGAAAGCTCTCTACAGATCCCCGACTTTCTGAGGAACCATGAATATATGGGGGAAGCCAAGAGAATCAGTGACAAATGAAGGCCAAGGAGAGTTGAGAACTAACTGTGACTGAATGTATTTCCAGCCCATATGCATATTGATCAGCAGAAGCTGGAAGTCTTCCAGATGTCTGAAAGTATTTGAGCACAAGGACTGCCCAAATCATCGCCTGACTCAGACACAGGGGTGACCTCTCAGCAGTCAGGCTATAAGTAAGAACTAAAATTAAAAAAAAAAAAAAACCTGATTAGAGACAGAACAGCTGCATACTGCTCCGCTATAGAGGAGATTGTTTTCCACAGTTAAGTGTTTACAAATTACTAAAAATAATCTAACAATTTAAGTATTTTCAGCATAAAATTACAAAATGTCCAGTGAAATTTCAACCCATAGCAGCAAGGAGACACAAACTGAATGGTCCTCAATATTAAGCCTAGAAAACAAAAGAAGAAACTTGAAACCAAGAATTCTGAATCTAGAAAAAAACTAGCCACCAAAAATAAAATAAAGACATTCTCAGTTAATTAAGAAAACAAAATCATGGAAGATTCATTGTGAGCATCACTGCCCTGTAAGCTATTATTTATCTGTGTCTATAAATTTGTCTACTCTAGGTACTTAGAAGTGGAATCATACAGTATTTTTCCTTTTGTGTCTGTCTTTCTTAGAATGTCCCAAAGTCCATCCATATTGTAACATGTATATGAATTTAATTTATTCTTATGGGTAAATAAATCCATTATGTATTACCACATTTTCTTTATCCATTCACCCTATGATGGACACTTGGGTTTTTACTACATTTTGGTTAATGTGTATACTTCCATGAACACTGATGCACAAATACCTGTTTGGGTCCTTGCCTTCAATTCTTTGGGTTATGTACTAGAAGCAGAAATTACTGGATCATACGGAAAGTCGATGTTTAATTTTTGAGTAACTACCAACCCATTTTCCACAGAAACTCTACCATTGTATATTCCCACCACAATTCATTAAGTTCTCAATTTCTCCACATTCTCCCACCACTTTTTGCCAATAAATCAAATGGGTGTATAAAGACTTTGATTTATATTACCCTAATAACTAATAAAGTTGAGCATCTTTTTATGTGCTTACTGGCCATGCATGTATCTTCTTTAGGAAGATATTTATTCAAGTTCTTTGCTTATTTTTCATTCGATTATTTGTTTTGGCTGTTTAGATATAATATTTCTATATTAGATATGTGATTTGTACAGATTTCCTCCCACACTGTGGGCTATACTTTCACTGCCTTGATCTATGCTTTAATGGACATTTTTAATTTTGATGCAAGCTAAAGTTACTAATTTTGTCTTTTGTTCCTATGCTTTTACTGTCACAAAAAATTCTATATAGGTTCATTGTCAAGAATATGTGTTCGTGTGGCATAAAAGTCCAAGTGCATTCTTTTTTAATTGTTTTTTATTTATATATGATAGCAGAATGCATTACAATTCTTATACATATAAAGCACAATTTTTCATATCTCTGGTTATATACAAAATATATTCACACACCAATTTGTGTCTTCACACATGTACTTTGGATAATAATGTCTATCACTTTCCACCATCATTAATAACCCCATGCCCCCTCCCTTCCCCTTCAACCCCTCTGCCCTATCTAGAGTTCGTCTATTCCTCCCATGCTCCCTCTCCCTGTCCCACTATGAGTCAGCCTCCTTATATCAAATAAAACATTTGGGGTTTGGTTTTTGGGATTGGCTAACTTCACTTAGCATTATCTTCTCCAATGCCATCCATGTACCTGCAAATGCCATGATTTTATTTTCTTTTATTGCTGAGTAATATTCCATTGTGTATATATGTCACATTTGGTTTAGCCATTCATCTACTGAAGGGCATCTAGGTTGGTTCCACAGTTTAGCTATTGTGAATTGTGCTGCTATAAACATTGATGTGGCTATATCTCTGTAGTATGCTGTTTTTAAGTCCTTCGAGTATAGACGGAGGAGAGGAATAGCTGGGTCAAATGGTGATTCCATTCCCAGTTTTCCAGGAAATCTCCATACTGCTTTCCATATTGGCTGCACCAATTTGCAGTCCCACCAGCAATATATGAGTGTACCTTTTTCCTCACATCCTTGCCAACACTTATTGTTATTTGTATGCATAATAGCCGCCATTCTTACTGGGGTGAGATGAAATCTTAGAGTGGTTTTGATTTGCATTTCTCTAATTGCTAGTGATGATGAAAATTTTTTTCATATATTTGTTGATTGATTGTATATCGTCTTCTGAGAAGTGTCTGTTCAGGTCCTTGGCCCATTTATTGATTGGGTTATTTGTTTTTTTGGTACTTAGCTTTTTGAGTTCTTTATATACCCTAGAGATTAGTGCTCTATCTGATGTGTGAAGGGTAAAGATTTGCTTCCAAGATGTAGGCTCTCTATTCACTTCACAGATTGTTTCTTTTGTATTCTTTTAAATATGGATATAATCAGTTTTCCCAGCATCATTTATTCAAAGTACTATACTTTTTCTTCATTAAATGATTTGGTACCCTTGTTTAAATCAATTCACCATATATGTGAGAGTTTATTTATGGACTCTCTATTTCCTTGTTGTTGTTTTTTTTTTAAAATTTTATTTTAGTTTTTTGTACCAGAGATTGAACCAGGAGTGCTGAACCACTGAACCACATCTCCAGTACTTTTTATATTTTATTTAGAAACAGGGTCTCGATAATTTGCTTAGGGCCTCACTAAGTTGCTGAGGTTGGCTTTGAACTCATGATTCTCCTACCTCAGCCTCTGGAGCTGCTTAGATTACAGGATTACAGGCATATGCCAGTAGGGAGGGAAGGAGGGAGGGTGGGTGGGTCCTT
>NW_026000016.1:31298843-31317493 GCF_001458135.2 Marmota marmota marmota | reverse complement strand
TCCCTCTTTCTCTCTCATTAAGGAATATTTTTATTACATCAAGTTAGATACTAAAAATGGGTTAAAACACCATAAACAGATTTAAACACAATCCAGAACCCAGACTCCCATATATCAAGACCAAGAAAAATTTAGTCAATAACTTGGAAATAAATATTTGTTTATTTATTTATTGGTACTGGGCATTGAACCCTGGGGCATTTAACCACTGAGTCTTATCCCCAGCCCCTTTTTGTATATTATTTAGAGACATGATTTCACTAAGTTGCTTAGGGCCTCACTGAGTTTCTGAGAATGGATTGGAACTCATGATCCTCCTGCCTCAGCCTCCTGAGCCACTTGGTGCGACACTAAGTTCTGCTTACTTTTTTTTAATTGGTTCTTTTTATTTATACATTAGGATTCATGTTGATATAATTATAAAAGCATGGAATATAATTTGCTCTAATTCTGTCCTTAGTGTTTCCCTGTTCCCTCCCCTTTACCTTACCCCTCCTCCATCCCCTTACTCTACTGATCTCTTTGTTATTTACTTAGAGGTTTTTTTTTTTGTTTTTGTTTTTTTTGTTTGTTTGTTTGTTTGTCTGTTTTAATCAGTAAGATTCACTGTGATATATTCACATATGTATGCAGGAAAGCTAGGTCAAATTCATTCCACTCTTTCCATTATCTCATCCCTGCTTACTTCCCTTCATTCCCCTTCATCTACTCCATTGATATTTGTTCTATCACAAATGGAATACATGTCTCCCTTTTCCATTCCCTCTCTCTCCCCACCTCTCTCTTCTCCTTATTTTGAACTAGCTTCCACTATACATCTGTCTTAGAGGCAGTACCACATTGCTTTGATCACTGTAGCTTTATAGTCATAGTTTTAAATCAAGCAGTATGAATCCTGTATCTTCTTTTTCAAAATTGTTTGGCTTCTAGGGCCCTTTAGATTATATTTCAATTTTGGGTTAGGTTTTTCTATTTCTGAAAAAAAATGGCATTGAGATTCTGATAGGAATTGCCTTGAATCTATAGACTGCTTTGGGTAGTATTGTTGTCTTAGTGAAAATGTCATCCAAACATGGGATCTCTTTCCATTATTTTATATTTTCTTTCAGTCTAAGGTATACGAGTTTTCCATTTGGTTGGTTAAATTTTGATACATAGTAAATGGAATTGCTTTCCTAATTTCTTTTTCAGATGGTTCATTTCTGGTCTATAAAACACAATAAATTTTGTATTTTTTTGCAAAAATAGAAAAACAATCATAAAATTCAAATTTTTCTTTTCAATTTTAACTACTTCTACTTCTCTTTCTTGTCTAAATATGCTGGCTAACATAAGCATTATGATGTTGAATGGCAGCCACAAAAGTAAGCATCCTTCTATTGTGCCTAATAGTAAGGGGGGGGGGATATTTCTAGTATTTCACTATTGAATATGTAAACTATGATGCCAGTTGATTTTTTTGCATAGATGCTCAGGCAACTCAATGAGAAATGGATAATAATTTCAACAAATGTTATAAGAACATTTGAATATTCATGTACCAAAAAAAAATAAAAATAAGGAACTCATATGCTTACCTCATGATGTATGCAAAATTAGTTCAAAATATTTCAGAAGCAGGTGTGTGTGTATGTGCATGCTCACACACAATTAAAATGTCAAACACTGAGGAGAAAACACTGAGAAAATTTTTGTTCCATTGGCGAAGCAAAGATGACTTAGATTGGATATAAAAATATGATCCATGAAGAAAAAACTTGCTAAATTATACTTCATAAGCATAAAAAGTTTGAATTCTTTAAAATGTATCATTAAGAATATGAAAAAGGAATTCACATCATTGGAGGAAATATTTGCAAGTTGTATCTCAAATATGTAAGAAATTCTTTAACTCAATAAGAAGATAACTCATAAAACATGGGCATAAGAATTGAGAGACACTTTGCAAAAAAAAATGACAACACACATGAAAAGTTGCTTGACAAGATTATTCATTTGGAAAAATACAAATGACCAATGTGAGATACCACAGCACACTCATCAAATGGCAATAATAAAACAATATTGAATGTTGTTGAAACTGTAAAGAAATTGGACCTCCCATAAATTGCTGATGCAAATGTAAAATGGTACAGCCCCAATGGGAAAGACATTGACAGTTTCTTCTAAAAATTAAAAATAGACTTACCATACAAACAAGTTTTTTACTCCCAGGTATACCCAAGAGTTTTTTTTTTTTAAAAATATATATACAGAGATTTGTAACCATATGTTGATTGAAGCACTATTCATAACAAATAACACTTAGAAACAATCCACATATCAACAGATCAATGGAGAAACAAAGCATTGTCCATCCATGAATGCTACACTACTCAGCAATTAATAAGAGCAAACTATTAGGACATGCAAAATCATGGATGAATCTCAAAAACATTTTGCTAAGAAGCTACCTATAAACGCCTAAATATTGTATGATTTCATTTATAATAAATCTCCAAGAAAATTGCTGCATCAAAACCATATATCTAAAAAAACCATATATCTAATTGTTGAGGGTTAGAAGTGGAAGTGGATATTAACTGTTTATGGGCACAAGGGAACTTTATTGAAATAATAGAATACACCTGTATTATAGTTATGCTTACAAAACCATAAATTGCCTAAAATTCATTATGCTACACACATAAATTGTGATATATAAATTATACTTCAATAAAGCTGTTAATAAAAGGAGAACTATAGAGCTTTCTGATAACTAAAGTATGGGTAAAAAAAGATGACTAATGTAAAAAGCATGTATATACACAAACTTGAACATTTAGCCATTCATAGCTTATTTGCATTCAAGTCTTGACACTGTCACATATTTAGGACAACCTGGATCATTCACTAGGGACACATGCAAAACAATTCAACTATTTAATCCTTGTTTTGCTTCTATTGCCCCTATCAAGGAAAATGACCATAATTTTGCAACTATGAAACCAGTGTTGATAGTAAAGTAAAGAACCACCCATTAGGGAAGCATACTGTCAAAGAGACTAATTTTTTTATTTGAATTTAATTCTTCAACACTTTGGAAATATTCTAGAATCCCACTCCTACTTCCTGCCCCACACTGCCCCCCGGGCAAAAAAAAAAAAAAAGTAAAAACACAGATGATATTGCTGAACTATTATCAGTGGCCTCTAGGGAAGTAGAAAATATAACAATAGTCATCATCCCAGATTTCCTAACCTGTGTAGAGGTGCACCATGACAATTTTTAAGAAGAACACATTTTTGATATTTAATGGACACAGAGACAAATATTAGCATGTTGTAGTTCACAGTTTCAATACATAGCACAACATTCCCTTGGATCACATCACATCTTTGTGAAGCCCTTTTTCTGGATGGTTATTACTAGGATAAAAAGCAAGCACCTGTGAAAATCAAGGTGGAACAGGAAAGAAGGGTCTCTTCACATTCATCCCACAGCGAGCATTTCCTGCCTCCCCTCTACTCTCATGTCTATTGTTCTTGCTAGATTTCAACTTCCTCTAAAGGGAAGGACCTGTCCTAATTTTTAAAAGTGACATTGATCTTCCAAATTTACACAGCGCTGCAGATTTTGTTATATACAAACTTAAAATGGTAGCAGTAACAACCATGGCAGGTGAAGGGATGTGTTTAATATCAAGGATCACAATTTTAAAAGGATATAAAATCAAGAAGAATCTATCCAGAGAAGAATAATTGGGAATATGAAAGTTTTGAAAATTATGACAAATCAGGCACTTCGAATGACCAAGAATGTTTGGTCCAGAGAAGGAAAGGCTTAAGATAAAGGTAAATATCTATCACTACCAAGAAATGGAGGCTAGGTCTCCAGTGATCAGACTACTCAGTTTTGCCACAGGTATGATTCTTAGATTCTACCTCAGATGGAAGAATAGTCAGTAAAAATTAAAGTGTGGAGCAGGTACAGCATTTTCACGTAAAATTAATGGCAGAGCCAATCAAAAGTCACCAATATGCTGGAAGGTTTATTGCGAACAAATCAACCAATTATATAGATAATTACTGAATAACAAATATTCATTAAATGGTCAATGAAATATAGATCTGTGCTTATAAAGTACCAATACAAGGCAGTTATGCTAGTCCTTTCTCAAGAGAAACATAAATACCTAAAGTTTTACTTATTTCATTAATCCATAGGGATTAATGAAATAAAGGATACTGAAGAGAAGCTACACAGGTACAAAATCTGACTGAGCCTTAATTATTATCTATACTCTGTCTTCCATTAAGTTAAAACCTACAGTACAGTTGCTGTGGAGCCCAATGGACCATTATTTATTTCCACCTCTCTCTCTATCCCCCTTAAATATATAGACAGCTAATTCCAGGCATGCTGGCTTGTGATGATCTGTCATGACTTGTGGCATTTCCTAGCATTGTGACTCATGACAGTCTCAGGACACCCCAAGGAGAATATGCATAGCACAATATGTTGTAGAGGGCTCCTTACCACATGTTCCCAGCAGGCATGTCTTAGGAATTCTGGAAAAGGTAAGGATATGTGATCTTCAAGTAAACAAAGAGAAAACATCAATATGTTATGAAATTGTGGGACTGCTGGTGACCTTGAGAGGTCCAATTTAAGGTAGTGGAGAATGGTGTTGAGAAATCAAAAGATACTAAAACGTAATCTTTGGCTTTAAGGAATTAAAAACCTAAATGTGATTAAATAAAACATGACTCAGTCCAGGCTGAGTCAAAAGGCTACTCGGACACACCTCTATCCTAGTCCCATATATACATATGTTTGTGAACCTGTTTCTACCACTTGAATATATGCAACTCGAAAGCAGAGGCAGTGTTCCACATCATTTCAGTATTCTTGACATGTGACATAGCGCACAAAAGCATTTTCTTCATGCATATGTAAATAGTCAATATTCAAAAATAAAAAATAAACATCCAAAGTTGGAGATGTTAAAATAATTAATGTAACAAAAAGAAAAGAGTGGCAATCATAGGAATCAATATACTATGAAAAATAATGATAATAATATCAATAAACAACTAATCATAGATAGTGTTCATAATATTGGAGGGATGAAAAAATATGAAACTCATAATAAATATAAATAATTCTCATAGAAAATTACCTGTAAGTGTCTCTGTGTAGTAGGGTTACCAACCATTTCTATTTAACTAGCACTGTCCTGATTTTAGCACATAAAGTCTTGCATCCTGAGAAATCCTGATTTCCATTATATACATAATCACTTAATTATTTCCATTTATTTAATCCAGAAAAATTATACTCATTTCATTTAGTGTATTTTGAATAATTTAAAAAAAAACCCTCTCACCTAAATTTCTTATATTGTTTCTAGGCCTTCCTGATAGGTTCTCAATGGAGTTAGAAAAACAACAACAAAAACACTAGTGAGATGTCCTTCCCTGGGTCCTGGTTCTTCCTACACCAGCATGGGCCAGAGGTCACTTACTTTTGCTGCAACCCAACAGATTGTTGACATCCAAATGGCTTGCACTGGGAACACAAGCATCACACTTCAAACCAGTGACAAATTGTTTACAGAAACACTGGCCTGTGACCAAGTGACAGGTTTCATTCAAGGCTCCTGAGAGATGACAATTACAAGGCTGACATCTGAAAACAAGACAAATAAACCATCAAGAGAATAGTGTTTTGATTAATAATTCATCGTATAAGTTATACCTATCAATAACATTGTGGAGTAAATAGTCTGTTTTAGTCAACATATTGAAAAGGACGCTTCAGCTACACAAACACAAAACAGAACAGCTCTTTATGAAAATTCTGCTCATGGGAAGCTACAGAATGTCTTGCCTTTGTAAACTAATTAATGACCCCCCACAAATTGTTATATTCCTTTATTTTTGAGGCCATGATGACTCTTCTGGATTAGCCTAAATACCAGTTGTTTACTTAAGGATACTGTAAATTTTGCCCCAGTAGACAATATATTTCATTTGCTATTTTATGTACTGAATTCACTTACCCATAATGGTTAGAGAATAGAGCATTATTCTAATTTATGAAAATGTGTTAATTTACTGAGATACTAATATCACTTACTGGAACTTAAAGTTCTTGAACTCAAAGTTGTTCGTGAAAATAACAGTACTGGCACTTTGTCATAACAAACCAAAACCTGTTTCCTAGAGTGAATTATTCCAACACAGCCTACGCTCATGGCATTGATTGGGATAAACAATTTGATGCCACAAAGTATTAGCAATGCAAAAGCATCACAAGAAGGCCATTTAAACAGGGACACTCCATGTGGTGCGTTTCAAACCATAGTAAATGGATTCACCTATATGTTCTAATAAAGACGATGGTGGGTAGAGTTGCTTTATCCCACTGCAATTTTTACAGTGTGATCTCTTGGGTAATCATTCAACACCCTTAAAAAGGCTGATAAAAGCTAAGATACTGCCAAATAAGCTGCAAATTTGTTTTATGGACTAATATCCCCTTGGGAATAAATAAAGTACAGTTTCTCTTGAAAACCACTATACTGTAGTTTGCCCTTTTTATGGTCACGATAAAAGGATATTTTTTCCCTTCCTACAAACAACTATATTAGGTCTTTTATCTATATGCATTGTATCAGAATTCCATTTCAAGTAGATGGTTTGTTTAGATTATGTATTAGAGCTAAAGAAAATTATGTATAGAAATTAAAATGGAATTACAGAAGTAATGAAATATTCGATTTGCTCTTAATTTCATTATATGCTATTAGAGCATATTGCCCGTAGGCTTTTAATGTAATCTTGGTGAACATAAACAATAAGAGGCAAGCTTCTCTAGATGCATGAGTATATATGTGTATGTGTGTGTGTGTGTATGTATACACACACACACACACACACACACACACACACACACATATATATATATCACTATACCACTCATGAAAAAGCATCTCTTGAGTATTTCAGTTTTTATTACCATTCACTCATGAGACAATCACACTTATTTTACATACAGTACATTTAGAGTAATAGTTGCCAGTGTATAACATAATTCCTTTCCTTGATGTAGTTCTATTTTCTCCCAGCCAGCAGCTACATGCATAACTCGAAGTCAGTTATGTCAATATCCATGGGATATTAAGTTCCAAATCCAAATGGAATAAATAAATCACTACTTAGGAAAGCATGCAATGCTTTGAGTAATTAAATGTGTCTATGCCTGATTTTATGGTCTCTTCTTCCAGCCATTGTTATATTGAATGTATATGACTCGTTATAATTGCTTAATTTCAGTAAGAAAGAATTTTTCCTAATTGAAGTACATCAGAGGAGACTTTTCTGAATACTGTAGTTTGTTTCTAGACCAAAGGACACAGGGAATAATTTTGTAATTAGGGTTTAAGTAAAATGATTCCTGTAAATTTCTCAGCCACTCAAACATAATTTTAAAATTTTCTAAGACTCTTTAGCAAATAAGCTACAAGTTTGATGTCATTTTATAAGTTATCCTCCTTGAGAGTACCTGCTAAATGAAATATATTTCACACTTATTAAAACAAAATTATACACAATAAAGGAAAAGACATTTTAAACTTAGAAAGAGAAACACCAAACTAAGATGAATTGTGATATTGATTTTGCCAGGATAAATGGTTTTTGTAATATTAATATAAAGAAACCTTTATTACACTGACTCTCCTGGTACAGCCAGAGCTTCTCCCGCAATCTGTTTAAAATCTTCATTTTTCATCCTTATGGGAAAACCTCACTTGCTAAATGGATTTCATAAAGAGTAATCTGTCAAGATTTATATAGATAAACAATTTGTGATGTTTATTGACCAGTTCATTATGATAAACAAAACAGGAGGAAAGCACACTCATCTCCACCAGCATGCTGCTGTTAGAGTCGTTTAGGCCCTTATGTAACTGAGTATCTACCAGATACAATGGGAAAGATGTTAATTGACCTCTGTCTCTTCAATCATGAATCTCATGTATTTTCCTTTCTTGGGAGTTTCTTCTAGTTACACAAACAGTAAGTAAAAGAGTTATTCTAATTATTATTATTGCATAAACATAACTATTAAGGAAATGAGTGAGTTTCAATAATAGACATCATTGTCAGAAACTTCATCATCTAGGGGAGAGTTGTAATAGGGAGTCCTAGGAGATATGCCAAAATATTGATCACTTTGTTGACATTTCTCTTTGCACAACACTCTTCTGTAAGGAGCCCCGACTCAGGGTACCTAAACACTGATTGAGACAAATAGCCTTCACTGTGGGCCAGTTATATTCCAGGACTGGAATAAACACTGAGTACATAAAAATGAATACTGAAGAGTTGCTTCTGTCCTCAAGGGTCTCACAATTTAATATAAAAGAAAAATTAGTACATTAACAAAGATATATGCTGAGTATTTAGGGGCACAAAAAAGGAACAACTATCAAGTCTGGTAGAGGGGAAAGGATGAGTAAGAAGTACCAGTTGAGCATCCCTAACCTGGAAATCCCAAATTGGAGATATTCCCAAAATCCAAACCATTTTATGCACTGATAAGATGCCACAACTGAAGTTTCACACCTGAGCTCATAAGATGGGCCATAAACAAAACAAAATGCAGATACACTAAAAATATTGCATAAACTCACTTTCAGGATATGTGTATAAGATAAATTTCATGTCCGTGGGTATGTGTGTGTTACATATATAAATGAATTTTGGGTTTTGATCTGGGTCCCAACCCCATGATATCTCATTACATATATAAAATATTCCAAAATTTAAAAAAAATCAAAATCTAAAATACTTCTTGTCCCATACATTTCAGATAAAGGATACTCACTCAACCTGTATTAAGAAGAAATCTTGCAAGAGATACTTGGGCTGAATTTTTAAAGATGAATAGTAGGATGTCAGGCAAATCAGAGAGGGAAGAAAATAAAGAGAAAAGAGAAAATAGGAGAGGGTGTGAAAATACAAACAATATAGAATTTGTGGATATTAATTCAGAGTGGGGATTGGTGATTAATAAAGCTGGAAAGGTAAGGAGGAGAAGGCAGATATTTCTAAATTAGGGCATCAGTAAGGAGCCTTGGAAATGAGGGGGGTAGAATTAAGAAATGATCAATAAATAAGATTGGTAGTACATGGGTGACAAATTGAAAAGGGAAGAAGGAAATGGAGTTACTCCTGACTTTCTAATTTGCTGACAGAAGGATGATGAAGACATTCTACACAAAGAATGAAGAAAGAATAGATATGAAATTGCTGAGGAATTCTGAACAAGAATCAGTGATGAATAAAAAAAGGGGCTTGAAGGCAAATTAGAGAAATTGGGCCAGGAGTGTTCGCCCATCAGTCGCAAGCACACAGGCTAGCACAAAGTGAAGTCTCAACAAATACTGTTGAATAATACATTGGGAAAGTTTTTGACTTAGGACTCCAGATAGAAATTCAAATGTGGCCTGCACCTGTGATGAAAATTCAGCTCTTTTGAGCTCCTTTTTATTGCCATAACTCTATATCATCACTGACTTCACCCCTGAGGAATAGATAGCTTTTCTTTAAGAGCTGGTTTCTGTTTAGACTCCTTAAGACCAGGTAGTTCTCAATTCAGCACCCTTGCGCAGGATTCAGGGAGAACCCCAATGCATTGTGGAAGGGTGTGGCTTTCCAGAATTAAGCACATTTCCTGTCTGCAATGGAGGTGTGGTCTCACTGAGCTTCTCAGTTCTTTCATGATGCCTACTACAACATCCATATTCTCCTGCAGCAAGAATCAGAATTATACAAAAGACCTTGGAGGCAGGTGATCCAATTTGCTGTAGTCGGAAGTCATACTCACATAGCTTATTGCAGAGGAAATAGGGTGTTAATACTCTCACAGGAAAGGGAGAAGTTAAAAATGCCCAAATCACTCTTTTGGGTGAGGCATTCCCAGGCATGAGTATGAGAACTCATCAAAACTGGACTGGGGCAGTTACTCTGTGGCATTCATACAATGGTATGAGCCATTCCTGTCTAGAGAAGAACTTGCCTAGTGAGAATCTGTATCTGAGAACCTTCCCTCCTTCTACTTTGACACTCTACCTAATCACACAAATTACTTTGAGACATGATAGTGGATTCAAAATTTTAAAGGACTTTCAAGTACAAGAGAAATTAAATTATATTTATTCTCCCTGGCCATGGGCAAAAACTTAGGTAAAAAATTAGAAGAAAATCACAGGATTGAAACTGTGTTTTCAATATGAAGAACATATTTCTATCTGACTCAGGATTATAATTTTGGGGAAGAAACTCTACTACTTCACAAGACATCAGGGTCTTTTTAGCTCTATGTTTTTGGAGCAGAAGTTGAATAGGCATTGACCATTTATTTATGAAAAGGTGATATATGCACAGAAATGCACAGGACAGAATTCAACCCAAATTACTCTTAAGATTCTTTCCAAGTCTATAATGTTATGATTTTATGATGCTTAGAGATGAAGAAACTAGCCCAAGATGGAAGTAAATCTAGTTGCACTTTCTGCAATCTTAATCCACTGAGGCCCAGACAGTATTTCAGGCTTTGTGGGTTATATGATCTCTGTTGTTTCTGAATTCTGCTGCTGCAGTCAGAAGGCAGCTATAGACAACATGTAAAAGATGACCATTGTTGTACTCCAGTAAAACTTTATTGACATAAGCAGGTGGCAGGCCAGATTTGAGCCTTGGGCCGCAGACGACTGAATTTGGTCATTGGATGATGAATTATGGAACACAACAATGTCCAAGTCCTAATTCCTAGTACTTGTCAATGTGTTCCTTACTTTCCAGATGTAGTTAATGATTTTGAGATGAAGATGTTATCCTGGATTATCCAAGAACACCCAAAATAATCACATGCCTTCTTAGAAATGTAAGAGAGTGAGCATCAGAGAGAAAAAAAAAATACAAGGACATAAGCAGAGGCCAGAGAAAAAAAATGACTCTGCTAGTTTTGAAGGTGAAGGAAGGAGCCATGAGTTAAAGAATGTGGGTGGCCTCTAGAAACTGGGAAAATAAAGAAAATGAATTTTCTCCTGGAGTCTCCAGAAGAAGCTCAGGTGGCCTGCTGACACTTTGGTTTTAGCCCAGCAAAACTAATTTAGGACCTCTGACCTCCAGAATCATAAGATAATAGATTTGTGTTGTTTTAAGACACTAAATTTGTAGTAATTTATTACATCAGCAAGAAGAAGCTAATATACCTGGTCTAGAGGGAAAGCCAAACTGGAACTGCAACACTCCTAAGTCCCACACCATGTTATTCCTATTACATCACATTGGAAGCCCACTGTGGATATATAAAAACTGACATTTCTTGCAAGATCACACGTGATCTATAATAAGGGAGAAAATACATTTATAGAACTGTGGGAGACTGCAAAAATGACCACAGTTTTTGACCTTTCCCTCTGTGCATGTCCTTTACAACTGTATAGTTCTTTCTACCAAAAAGTGGAATCTGTTTTCCCACTCCTGAATATGGGCAGGCCTTGTGACTTGCTTTATCAAATAGAATAAGACTAAACTAACACTGAAGTAGTTTCAAGCAAAGACTTCAAGTGCCTTGGCAGATTTTTGCTGTCTTTCTGAATCACGGCCACCACCTTGTGAGTAAGCTCAGGCTAGACTGATACATGATGAGACCCAGATGACAGCCAGCTGTCTTACAGAGTCACAGAGAAGCAGGAATCTAGGAGACACATCCCTCCCAAACTTTCCATTGTCACACCATAAAAGGAGATCAGTTGACAAGAAAGTTGTCTGCTGTCATTTGAAGTCATTTGAGCTGGTGCTCAGAGTAAACACCAAATTGAGATCAATTGGAAAGAGGCATGTGAAAAGATTACCCAACCAAATTTACAACACAGTGTTAAAATGGAGAACGTCTGCAGTACAATCAAAAAGAATCTCATGACAGAAGTTTTCCTCGTGTTTTAGCAGTCTGAGCTTTCGGATTCTTGGCCAGCCTAGAGCCTTATTCTCTGTCACCTGAGGACAATTAGAGTTCAAGGAACATCAGCTGGTAAATAAGGCAAGTAGTGATCCTCCTAACTCCTTAAGGCTTACACAAGGCAAACTGTGACTAATGAACACAGAGAGGATTCATCATCAGGGGAAACCTTGAGGGTTGTAACAGGCAGATGTTATATAAGGAAATAGTAGAGCATCAGAGGAACTGGAGCAGACTTAGGTCTGGGGAAAGAGGAATCACAGGTACAGGTCAACAAGAGGACAGCCCTAGAGAGGGCAGAGGGTCAAATATGGCTCTGAGACAAAGTGAATACAGTTCATTTTTGTCTCATTGTTTTGGGGTTATACACATACAATATGCCTTTTTTGCTGTATTGATTTTTTTCAGCTGGAAGACATCTTTGTTTGCCTCGTTGTTTTCAATACTGATTAAACCATGTTTGCTTTATGTGTCAGAGATAAATGGAGGAGTGTTTAAACTTGAATCAGCTCTTTTACATATATGCCCCCTTTTTCTGATTGGTAACTTTTGAAGAATGAACCTTTTGAGGGGGAAACAGGTGAACGCTTTTCCAGATCGTTTCTGGGAACTTATGGGTGTGTTGGGTGGATTTTTGCTATTGTTTCTACAGTTTAGGATCAGGTTCTATTTTATTTTGTAGAAAATAAACCAAGAAAAAAAAAGACAGCAAACATTGCAATGAATAATAAAGAGAGGGAATAGGTGTGAGCTTTATGGAGGGATGAATATGAGTCTCTGAATATGGAAACGAAAAATTCAGATGAGGAAGTCAGTGTGTTTTCCAAAATTGATTAAGAAATAACAATGATATTTTATCTTCTTAACAACAAAACACATTTTATTGTAGATATTGGAAATTAATAAATTTATATTTGTAAGCATTTGCCATAGTACCTAGAGTTCAAACACAATCAGTTGATTTTAGCTAATTTCTTCCTATTTAATTTTTTTAACATAAGCACTTAGTTATTTTCCTATACTATATGTCCATAGACATTTAGACCGAGTGAACTTTTTCCTTCAAGAAATAAACATTTCTCATGCTAGATGGATTCCCATATATTTTAGCCATTTTTGTAAGCATTTTCAAAATAGCTAAAGTGAGTCTATATACAATAACAACCAGAAGCCAACAAAGACATTCAAGAACACTATCATTCAAGAAATTGGAAAACATAAAAAGAAGAAAGTCCATTTTTATCCCTTCTCAATGATGAGTAAACATATAAACTCAAGCAATTCTCATTGTCAAATTTTGAAATATTTTTCCTCTATGACCTTCTGTGCTAGAGGATTTCCTCTCCAATGATTATCAATGCTAAAGTGAAAAGAGACAGCAAAATTCATCAGTGGAATAGAAGGGTCAACTCAAATTGTAAGCAATGCACATGGCAAATTCTGCTGACTGCCTTGGGCCCCAAGAGGTCATGGGACGTTTTATCCTTTCTATTCTTTTCAGAGGAGCTGCATTATATATGGTGACCCTTGCCTTCCATATCTTTTCCCAGCAGTGGCCTGTTATCAATTCTACTTCATATCAGAACCAATTCTACCAATACAAAGAGAATTACAAGTATCAATTCTACTTCATATCAGAACCAATTCTACCAATACAAAGATAATTACAAGTCCCACTCAAACATTAGTGGTTTAGAATAAGTACTTGAAGGTTTATATTTCTTCTATTAAGGTGAGGATGGCATGAGACATTTGTTTATTTGGGGGGTGGTTGAGAAAACTAACATAAAGGATATTAGTTCTGTGGCTATATTCAGAATGGAATGCAGTTGGGTGTACTCACTCACACTGGATTCCCAGTGATTTAGGAGGTGAAGGCAGGAGGATTCCAAGTTTGAGGTCAGCTTCAGCCATGTAGTAAGACCCTCAGAAACTTAGTGAGACCCTAACTCAAAATAAAAAAAAAATAAGAAAACAAATTGGAGATGTGGCTCAGTGGTGGAGTGGCCCAGGGTTTAATTACCAGTACCAAAAAAAAAAAAAAAATGAATTGCTTGTGAGATACACAAGTGTAAAATCTCAGAGATATCTGGTGCCCATGGTAAGAAACTGAATAGATGATAATCTCTTCAAGAGTCATTAACATGTGTGCAGCGGTTGAAACTGTGGACACAGATGTGTAAATTGAAGGGGCGTATTAACAAGGAGTGACCAGCAAGAGACATGAAACAAATCAGAGAAGTAGCATATAGGAGCACCTAAGGAAGAGATCATGAAAAAGACAATGGAATGATCACAATGAAAAACCAAGAATCATAAGAAGCAATCACAGATCAATTTTTGTCTTTCATTGACTCATTAAATCTATTATGAGGAGCTAATTTCCTCATCTTCCACCAGATACAAAGTAAATCAGTCATATAGTTCTCTGTCCTTTCTGAGGCAACAGACATACTGAATTACCTTATGCTGTAAAACAGATTTGATCCAGAAGATCAAATATCTAATTCTGTGTTTTAGTCAACATTCTAGTTAGACATTTAAAGAACACACTTCTCTCATCTTTGTTCTAGCTAGGATGTGATGAAGGTGGCAAGTCTCCAACCAGAGGAGTTCTCTTGATTGGCTCCTTCTCTTTCTACAACACATCTCTGTGTGCAGGCTGTGAGAGGGCCTGGCATTCACTGGACCAGCAAATTCCAAAATAGGCTGTGTCCTCGGACCTTGCATATGTTTAAGGCCAGCTGTTCACTGAGGGCAGAACTTTTGTGATTTCTTCATTGACTGCTCGGGGCCCCTCCTGGAACTCTCTCCCCCATGTAGTCTCAGTGTGATCATACACATCTCTATTCTAACTAGCTGCTTACTAATTTAGCCACAGGACTCTCACCTTTTCTTTTATTCAGGCCTCTTCCGTCTTCCTGACAGCACTCTATGCAGACAATAAGACAACCTCATGCTCTCTGTCTTTCTTATGATGCTTGTAAGGCCTTGTCCTGATGAACTCTGGCTATATAAACAACATAGCATACTTTCTTCCAGCTTGCTTTTCCAAATCTGGCCAGACTATCTGTCCTCATTTAAATTTGCTAGGTCTAAGATAGACATCAGTGCACTGGCCTCACCCAACTCTAGAAAGAGATCCATATCAGCCTTCCAGTGGCCTACTGCCACCTTCTGATGACTTCAATGGCAAGTGCCACTGACCTCCATGTATACGTCCAGGGAGACACAGTTGTCTAATTCTCTTTTTCTATAACCCATATTTTTTTTATCCATTACATCTTATTAAATACCTTTCCTTGATTTGGATGAGAGTTTTTAGAGTCATCTAGGAAGCTGGGGATATAGTTAAATGGTAGATATTTTTCTAGCAATGTTCCAGCCTCTAACTTTGATCACTCACACACACACACACACACACAGTCATTAAACTAGTAGTCATTGATTGATTACATTTTATAGGGTTTGTGCAAATTGTGGTAGCTGAGGAACAAATGGGAATGGGACAAAATGAAGAAGAAAAACCCTGTGCTCAAATGTCAGTAAGTAGAAGAGTAGGAGATTACACAGGACTCATAAAGTAGGGCAGAGTCAAGGGAAGGGGTTTTGAGATGGCGATGAAGAGGATATTTGCAGAATGTTATAGCCAGTGAAGAGAGTTTAAGTTCGAAAAAGGGGAGGATTTTATGGAGTAAAGTTCAAAGGGAAGAAGGAAAGGGAGGAACAAAAGAAAGAAACTAGTAGGGGTCACATCAAGAACAGCCAATAGGTTATTTTTTAGAAAAAGACACATTGTTTTCTTCTTCTATTAATAGACGAAAAATTAAACATGCATGAAAAAGTGTGCAGGTTGAAGGTGGAGAGAAGATAACCTGGAGACAGATATGCAGGTCCTCTTTCTATAAAACAGAGGCCTAAATAATCTGCAAGGGCAAAGGCAGGAAGTTGAAATTCTAAGATTGTTAACAGTTCAAAGGGGCCAGAGAGTGAGGTGATGATAAGCATATGCAGGGCCACGCTGTCAGTAAGCACAGGTGCATGATCTTCCTGCACATTGTCACAGATTAAGGACATGAGGAAGGCAATCATCTCTGCAGCTGGCTCATAGTATGGCAGAAGGGAAAGATCTTAGTAGCATGAGGCTGCTCAAAGAGAGGGCTGATCAAAAGAGGACCAGGTAGGGGTACTGGAGTAGGCATTAAAAGAAGTTAAGTAGCAAGTTATGCGATGGTTCAGGGATGACAGATTTGAAGAGACGTCATGTTCTTAGAAGAGCATTTCTAAGATTAGGAATATTGGAGAAATAGAGAATCCAGGACGACACTGGAGTAGGGATTAAATGAATGAAGAGGCCAAAGAAGTGCATAAGTAGACAGAAAAATAGTTCAGTACACTGGCAGAAGTTAGAAGGAAAAAATGCCATCCCTATGTTAATTAGGGTTATTATTATTTTTTTTTGGTCACTATAACAAAGAACTGAGATAATCAACTTATAAAAGGAAAGGTTTTGGCTCACAGGTTTCAGTCCAAAATCAGTCACTTCTTTTGCTTTAGGTCTACGGTGGGACATCATGTTATAAGTCTGTAGCAAAGCAAAACTGTTTACCTCATGGTCAAGATGTAAAAAGGAGTAAGAAAAAAGTGAATTGGTCCTACTATTCCTCTCTGGGGCACACCCCACAACCACCACACACACATACAGTGACCTAAAGACCTCCCATTAGGCCCCACCTCTTAAAGTTACTATCAGTTCCCAAAGCACCAAGCTGGGAACCAGTACTTTAATACATGGACCTTGAGTGTATATTCCAGATCTGAATTATAAAAATTCCCCTAATAAGATACTTAATGAACAAAAGCCTCTAAGAATAACAACAAGAGATATAAGGATAGAAGAAATTTCAAAAGATAATTTGTAACTTTACAAAGGTAGTTACCTCCCTGAATCAATATGTATAAGAGAACTGATTTTATTTATACAAAACTTATCATGAGTATTTTTGCTTTAAACCCACAATTACTCTGGATTTTTTTATTCTTTTGAAATCTACCCAGCATTTGGCTCTATCTCCTAGACTCCATCCTGCTGTCATCTCTTTTATTTGACTGAATTCTTCTTTCTTGATGTTAATTTCAGTACCTTCCAGTAATGTAGCTTATACATCCTTCTTTGGCTCTTCCTATTCCTCATCAATTTGGGTAAACATTTCAATCTACCTTCTAACCCAGGGAGTTCAACTCCAGTGCTAGCCAGGCCTACTGCAGAGTGATAGATGATAGAACACTATCCTGTAAGCAGTTCTTGGGCTTAGATTAACCTGAAGTAGAAAGTGAGATTGGTAGAAAGTGGGAGAGAAACAGAGTGGGTAAAGGTCAGCTTTGAGTTTAAGAACACTGAAGGATAAAGAAAAGGGTGTAATGAAGATAATAAGGTTTCAGTCAAATAAAAATAAGTTAAGTCAAAAGCTGGAACAATTAGATAGTTCTTGGACATTGAGCAAGACTTTGGTGATAACCCCAGAAAGAATAACAAGAGGGATCAGTAGAACAAAATGGGTATGAGAGTGTCACACAACGCCATCACTGATGGGCATGAATGTTGGAAAGAAGACAGATGGTTGAGAAGAAGATTCTTCTTTTTCTAAGTATGTGTGGTCAGAATGATGGAAAAGATAGGACATTTAAAGAGAGAGGGAGCCAGGAGTGGAACAAACCAACCCTAGAGTTGCAACTCAGAAATTTTTAGAATGTTCTTTCAATAAAAATTGTGTACAGTGCCATACTGACTCTAGTTTACTATTAAAATCCTAACAGTTCTTTCCTTTAACATTCACTATACCATGGGCTTTCTGTACTCTTTTTAAATCAAATTAAAATTTTTTTTTTAAAGAAATAAGTATTTTATTTATTTAATTTTTTAAAATTTTTTAGTTACAGGTAGACACAATATCTTTATTTTTTATTTTATGTGGTGCTGAGGATTGAACCCAGGCCTCAGGCATGCTAGGCAAGCGCTCTATGTCTGAGCCACAACCCCAGCCCTAGAAATAATATTTTAAATTCCAAAACAGAACACTTTTAAATTGTCAAATCCCTTTTCAAAAAGACTGGGCGTGACACCTTACATTACATTCAACAATATATGAAAGTACCCCTTAACTTTTGGTCAAGTTTTAAAATTGAGTTATTTGTCTTACTCTTTTCAATTTGTAAGAGCTCTTTATATAGGATATACATTAAAATTTTTTTGTCATACATACAATAAATATTTTTAAAGAGCTATCACTTTTTTTTGAGAAGGTTCAATTTATTTTTTATTTTATTTTATTTCTTTTTTTTTTTTTAATTTTTTATTGTGGGTTGTTCAAAACGTTACAAATTTCTTGGCATATCATATTTGACACTTTGATTCAAGTGGGTTATGAACTCCCACCTTCACCCCATACACAGATTGCAGAATCACATCAGTTACACATCCATTGATTTACAAATTGCCATCCTAGTGTCTGTTGTGCTCCACTGCCTTTCCCATCCTCCACCCTCCCCCCTCCCCACCTCTCCCCTCCCCTCCCCTCCTCTCTCTCTACCTCCTCCACTGTGTAACCCTGAGGGTCTCCTTCTATTACCATGCA
>NW_026000016.1:31223548-31297677 GCF_001458135.2 Marmota marmota marmota | reverse complement strand
ATATAATGAAAACTACAGAACCCTAAAGAGAGAAATAGAAGAAGATCTTAGAAGATGGAAAAATATACCCTGTTCATGGATTGGCAGAACTAACATCATCAAAATGGCAATATTACCAAAAGTTCTCTATAGGTTTAATGCAATGCCAATCAAATTAAATTTTAAAAGAAAATAAGAATAAAATGGTTTTAGTTCTTTTGCAAAAAATTAACTGTCACCTTATCTATACTCTAATGGAGGAGTCCATGAGATGTGTAAGAGCCAAAAGGCAGTCTGCAGAGACTATGTGCTAAAAAGAGCCCAAATAGAGCTGGGCATGGAGCCCCGTAGTAGAGTATTTGCTTCCTGTGTGCTAGCACCTAGGTTCCATTCCCAGCAGAAAGACAGACAGACATAATTACTTATATTTAAACACATGCAAATATTGAGAAAAAAGATTCTACTGATGTTATGTATCTCCTAAGTTCAGAACACAAGACCCATTTCTTAGTGGTAGGAACACTTTTTAAAAGACATAATAGAGTCTGGACTCTTGATAAGCTCGTAATCTGAAGTAAGAGAGAGAAAGGGATTTGGGGAGAAAGAAAAAGGAGATTGAACTGATTTTGTAGCTCATATTTTAAAATACAGCAAAGAACTCAAATGAGTAAAGGCAAATATCCCCTTGGATATACAGGAAATAAGAAATAGAATATTAAACACAGGGTAACTTTGAAAAGTGATTAATTTATTTTCAAATTGCACTTTATACACTGAAAACAAATCATATCATAAACAAGAAATTAGATTTCTCATCTGTCAATCTTTAAACCTAAATTAGAAATACAAGAAAAACATAAATAGATGCAATAAACAATAAATATAGTAGCCATGTAGACCAAAGCATGCATATATACGTATTTCCAGCTGTCTTACATATATTTTCTGTATGTGTTTTCTTACCTAGGTGTCTGTTACCTACTTTTCTCCACATCCAGATACTAAACTTTTTGAGGTAAAAAATATTTTTATCTTATTCAGTATTATTATCAGACTCTAGTACAGGGTACATCAATGCACAGCAACCTACTCCAAGAAATAGTCAAAGATCACCATTAGGTTTAATAAATGTCAATGAATAAAAATATACTGATAAAAGGACTCTTTTAATAAAATATAGTGCCTTAAGACTGCCCAAAATTAGTTAGTAAAGAAACAGAAATTGCAAATGTAAATACTACAATATTAAATAATTCACTCTTATAAAGGTTTACCTTCCAGTCTGAGGATCAAATCCAAAGTAATGATCTTTACATTGGTCACAGCTTTGCCCAGCAATGGAAGCATCTTGGCACCTGCACTGGCCAGTTAGGCTATTACAGATGTGATTAACTGCACCAGTTGCATGGCATGAACATGGCAGGCAGCCAGCAGCACTGCCTGGAGAAATATAAAAACCTGGAAATAAAGAAATTAAAAAATTTATATATGCTTTTTTCCTAGTCTTCTATTAAAAAGATAACATTTTGATTACATAGAAAAATAGGATATTCTATTACGGCACTACCCAATTCCCAGTACAAATATGGTTACAGATATTCTTAATGAGTGTGTCAATTATGACCAAAGAAAAACTGAGTAAATAATTTACATCATACTTTTGTATCTCCAAGACACCTAAATTCAGTGTATTTAAAACCTACTTCATAATCTTTCAGCTAAAAACCAGACTCCCTCTATTCCTCTCCATTTCAGCATAGCATACCATCTATTCAGTTGCTTATCTTAGAGACATCTTTGGTAGGAAAACCAGATAAAATACATAATACCCAATTATATTTGAACTTAACAATAACAATTTTAGTAAAAAATATCTTAAGTATTTGTTTATACTATCTAAAAATTATAACTGAAATTTAAATTTAAACAAGTGTATTTTGCTAAAACTCTTCAGTTCTCAACTTCTTTCATCATGCATTTTGCTAATGAGAAAGTACTATGGACATTGCTTCCTAAGAATTTTTCTACCTTCCATACCTCCTTTGCAGTTAACTTATTACATTCTACATATAGGACAACTATTAAAAACTTAAACAGAGCAACTTTATAAGTGTGCTATTAAAATTGTATACTTTTTTCAGGTGTCCTATATGTAGGACAATGGGACATGGTATCACCACTAATTTTTTCACAGCTATCACCATGTACCAGCACTAGAATAGTGGCTACATAAACATTATCTCATTTAGTTCTCACAAGAATACAAATAACATCGATGGTATTATTATTTCCATTATGGAAATGAGAAAACTGAAGGTTAAGAAGGTTAACAAACTTTTCTAAAATTACAAAGTTAACAAAAAACAGAACTCAGTATCAAACCCAGGCTTCTTAGTTCCCAAAGCCATCTCATCCACCAATGTCCCACTTTGTTCCCATTCAATCTATTCTTCAAAGTGTAGCTGGAACAATCTCTTTCAAATTGTGGTTTGAACATATCATTTCTCTATTTAAAACAATTTGATGACTTCCTACTCCCCTTAGGAAAAAAAATCCAAACTACCAACAGCCTCTAGTTTCACCCACTTCTAGCTTCATATCAAAGCTCATTCTGATCTCAGTCACCTGTAGCCACATTTCTTATTCTTGACACATGCAGGCTTTCTGTGGGCTGTTCAGTTTGCTAGAATGGTTCCAATGCACTTCTTGTGCTTAGTTTACTCCTGTGCTATGTAAGACAGGTTGCGTGTTCCTCAAGTAACTTTTCCTAGACCACTGTAGGTACGTTCATTAAAATTTTACAGCATCTTGTTTATTTTCTTTAGTGCTCTTGAAAATTATAACCAATCCCATTTCCTCCATACTGTAACTTCCACAAAGGCAGGAACCTCATAGCAAATGAGGTTCTTATCAGCCTCCCCATCACTTGGTACAATGCTTGCACACAGTAAGCACACCATGAACATGTGATGAACTAATAGATTTGGACCCAATTACTAAGTAGGTAGTGATTTCTACAAGTACTATACTTAAAAACAAACACAGTTTAGAGGTTTTTAGATTAATTACAAAATCCATTTTTTCTTATAGCAAAAGAAAAGGAATTAAAAAGTGATTCAAAAATATATTCAAGTTTCTTAAAAATCTCTTAGACCAGAAGACCAGAATCTCAATTAGAAAGGCATCAGACATTTGAATGATGGAGCAGGTGTATGACCAAGAAATGGCCCTTGATCTTCTGTGATGTGTAGTGTGCACATGTCTTTGTGCATGTACCTGGTTACACACATATGCAGACCCACAAACACACAAGCACATGCAAAATGCCGCAAGTAATTTTACTGAAACAATGGGAGAAAGGATCCCAGAAGTAGTCTAATGAGTGCAGTTATGGCAAATAAACTGAATTATGAAATTATCCTGATCACTAATTTAAGATATATAAAATATTGGTCATATTGAGGAGAGAGAGTAGGAACACATAGAGAGCGTTTTTTCTGTGTAGTATTCTACAAGGAAAAACAGAGCAATTGGGAAATTTAAACTTATTTGAAGCTTTAGTTGAAAATAAGCCATGCTTTCACAGTCTCCAACAATTAATCTGTTTTCCTTCTTAGAAGCTCCGCATACTCTCTCTTAGACAGTTTTAAGAGCAGTAAAATAGGTAACATTGTGCTCTATAAGAGGAAGAATGAACCTCAAAATATGTTTCATTCACTACGATGGAATTGACTAATGCTGTCATTTTCTTATAAATGATAGCCAGATTATGTTATTTGTTTCTTTGCATCCCCTGATAGCAATATATTTTTTCCAGAAATAGAGTATAGCTATACCAATTAACAAATGTTCCTGTGTCTGATTCATGATTTACTCAAAGTCACACATTTAGGCAGTTTCTATTTTGGATTCCAGACCATTGTGGTTATGGCACTTTGTATTTCTCTTCCTGGGAAGGTTTTTTGGCTCCTTCAATTCATGATGATGGCATCATGAATGTACTAACAGCTCTTCAATTTGGATAAATTACCCATTAGCATAGATACTTAGAAGAAGAATTAATTTGGTCTTACAGCAATAGCTTCGAGCCACAGAGAATTCTAGACCAATTAAGGATAATTTTTATAAGATATGATTTATTAGATAAATCTGTAAATACAAGGGCGTACAATTTGGTGGAGGAGATTAGTCAGTCCAACTTTTGGGAGAATAAAGAATTGCATAGGAAAAAAAATCAGAAATATAAGCAAAGAAGAACAAAAAAGGTATTAAAGTAACTTTGGAGACTGTCAGTGCAAGGGAGGCTTCCAGGAAAAGGCTACTTTGGAATTTGCCTTGGGGTTAATTCCCCTCCTCCTCTCATGAGCATGATTATACAGGTTAATCCCACTAGTATTTTAGTTGTCCTATTTTTAAGCAGTTCTAATTAGGATGACTCAGGTAACTTCCTGCTCAAAGATTACTTCTCCCCTCACCTGAATGTGCCTAATTCTAGACCATTACCTTCCCTTTTATGACTTCCAACTATAGAAAACACTTTCCCTTCTCTCCTGCTTAAAAGTCAACTCCTGAGTGTAGCTATAAGATAACTGACCTTAATTTCTTAACTCAATACATTTCTGATCTCTCTCCGTTAGTTCTACTTCATGTTCCACATCTTGCTGTCTACTTCCTTTTTAACTGATCTTTTCGAGATTTACTCCCATGAATGATTTTGCACCACATCCTTAAGTGTGGTCATTAGGACTACCTTATTACTTTGCATCGTGTAGTGCTGCGAGTTCACCCATGCAGAGCACAACTCAGCCCTCTGAAGTTTATTATTTTCTCTTTTTATTTCAGCTAATCCCTGGTCCCCAATGAGGCAAGTCTCAAATGGACGATAATCTGTTGTCCAACTGAAATAGAGTCACCCATTTCATAAAAGTTTTTCTTTATCTGAAAGATGCTCCCAGAACTCACAGTGTTCTGAGTTATTAGCAAGGAGGCTGGTGTTATCTCCTGTAGTGGCTATTTGCACAGCACAGTACCTGTCCTGGGCATAAAAGAAGAGCCCATTTCCTAGCAATGTCCCTCCTGAGGACCATGAACAACCAGGTTTTACCAAAGGCTTGAAGCGGGAGAAAGAAAACAAGTTTAACCTCTAGGCCTTATTCAGAAAAGGAGGGCAATGCTGAGGCTAAGCACTAATTATAAGCCATTTAGAGGAAACTGCTCTCGCCTTAAGCCACAACATGGACATGATATTAGGAGTCAAGTCTAAGGAAGGAGTTTTGCTTCTACACCTTACGGCAAGTCCATTTCAATAAAAGTTTTTCAAATCGAAATTGTCAAAATTAAGTGTAGTCAATAGTGTCAATTTTCAAATGAAGATAATACTTTTCATTCATTTGATTAGTTTGGACAATTATTTGAGTTGACCCTATGTCAATAAATGAATTCATACTAGGGCTGGGGATGTGGCACAAGTGGTAGCGCGCTCGCCTGGCATGCATGCAGCCCAGGTTTGATCCTTAGCACCACATACAAATAAAGATGTTGTGTCTGCCAAGAATTAAAAAATAAATATTAAAATTCTCTCTCTCACTCTCTCTTTAAAAAAAAGAAATAAATGTATTCATACTAATATTATTCAAACCAATGTACAATTTCTCTTCTTTAAAAAAATTCTCTTCTTTAAAAAAGATTTTCAGTTTAATTATGTTTAAAATGCTCTGCTCTTATTCCTCCTTCCTGAGCTGCTGTCCCCCTTTAAGTACCTTCCCAATTCCTGTTTACTTTTAAAGCCCAGCTCAATATAATCATTTTCTTTATGAAGAAAGAATTATCAATCCCTCATTGTCCTGCTTCTTGATACTTAATGCTTGTCATACTGCACTTATCACACTGTATTACAGTTATGTGACAGTTTCTCTAACCAAACCACAAAGCCTTAATATATTTATAATCAAATATCTGAGACCAGCATAGTACCTGATGCATAGAAATTTACTCCACAGATTTTTATGTGTGTGTGTATGTGTGTGTGTTTGTGTGTGTATATACACTAGAGATTGAACCCAGAGACATTTTATCATTGAGTTACATCTCCAGACATTTTTTAATTTTTATTTTTTTAAATGTTGAGACAGGGTCTCACTAAGTTGCTGAGGCTGGCCTCAAACTTGCAATCTTACTGCCTCAGCCTCCCAAATCACTGATAGTACAGGTGCATGCCACTGCACCTGGCTTCTACAGATGTTTGTTGAAAAGTGAATATATGAATGAAATGAATAGGTAGGTGTATGTATGGAGGGGAGATAATATCTGTTGCATTTAAACTATGAGATGATATCTTTCACACTATAAGGGAAAATGTAAACCTAAGTCTGTGAGTCATGAGAGTGACTGGGCAGAGTGGCCTAGCGTATTAGGGAATACAGTAAAAGATGTATAAGAATCCAGCATGATAAATTTAAAATATAATTCTTTCCCTATAAGCACTTGAAACAGAGCTAGAAAAATAAAATGTCAACCCAAAATTATATATCCTGTTATTATAACAAAAGATATAACAAAAGGCTCAAATATGGGAAATCTACTTAACTTTTCTGTTTTATAGAATACTTATACTATTTATGTGAATATCCTTAAAAGACTCTCATAAGCATATTTTCTAAGAATCAAACCCAATAAGAATAAAGAATATAAATAATGACTACACTAATAACATTTGGGACATTATAATGTATACATATGTATGTATTCATATGTAAACATATATGTATATTCATAATCTATGACAAAACATTTATATTCTTCTGTTTCCTTTCTTCTTTTTTTTCCAGTTTTAGTAATTATTAAAGTGCATGCTTCCAAGTCTTTCTCCTATGCCATACCCACTATCTCTAAAATTCTTTGAAATTCCTTCATGAAGATAATCTCATTTTGGACCTCTCGGTTTAGTTTGGTGTCTGATCATTCCAGCATCCCAGGACACTGTTAATTTTCATGTTATGCGTATGACTTAGATTTTTTTAACAATAAATGAGGTATCCATGACCTGATGCAGTAAGCCAGTATGGTGAGTTAAGGAACTCATCTTGAGGGTAGGATTGGAGTATTTGTAAGAGTATCTGTTTAACTCACCCTCAAATATTTAATGTTTAAGACAAATATTAAGTTATTCAGAAAAGTACCTTTTTTTCAGAATACAGCTTTTAGAATCAGATAAACCTTGATATGTAAATGGCTCATCTCCTAAATTATAGTCCATTTATGCTGCTTTAAAATGGGGGAAAGAATGGTCCCTCACAGAAACATTATGCATAGTAAATACAATTTTACAGGTAAAGTCATGTTACAGGGCCTAGAACACAGAAGACTACTCAGTAAATACTGTGCATTATTATAATTGTAATTGTTTTTAAGAAGTTTTCTATGAAAGTAGATTTTTCTAAGTTTAAATAATGATTTGTTAAAACTATTGTAGAGGTCCCTAAGATAGGGGGCCCAGGATTCCTACCTATAATTTTTCAAAGAAGTTCTTATTTCTGAAACTAAATGGTCTCTCTGAAAAAAAACATGTTAACTTAGAAAGTTGCTTTACTAACCCACAATGATGTGTCATAATCAGATCTCAATTCGACACATTGATTTTTAACAAAATTTCAGCCGCCTGATTCCAATTCCATTGTCAGGATCTTGCACACAATCCTGGATTGTGAGCTTATTGCTTAACAAATTGGAGCTGCTTCTTAATGAAACAAGGTACTTCGTTTTACATTCTAATAGTCTGTATGAATTATAAAATAAAAGCAAAAGTAAGTACCCGAGGGAAGCAAGAGGCATTGTCCTATTAGTACAACACATGTCCTAGGAAGCTGTTTTCTTTATAAATTAGCCTTTATTTTATTCCAAAGCTGCACACTCCCTGATAAACCCTCTCTGCCTCTAGTTCTCAAGGACAAGGAAGGGTCACTGGCTCAGGATGCCTTGACATCCTTCCCTGCCTTTCTCGGCCTGGCCTCTGATTAAGTGCAGCTGCTGAACATCACGAGGTCACCCAGCACTGAAAGAAGCCACTGGGAAAACATATTTAGTGCTATATTTATTAGTGTGGGTATGTGTACATTCATATATGTACACACACTCCAAATAATTTTAAATTAAAGCATTTTTAAAATACTTAATGGAGGTTAAGCAGCATTTTTAACCTCTGTTCAAGTTATTGAATGGCATATTAAAACCAATGTGGCTCTAATGTACCTTCTAATGTGCACTGCTGCTTTAACAAATTGCCTATAAATTTTAGTTGAATTAAGCCCATTCCTTGTACATTCCTAGTAAGGTTAGGTTAATAATACATGAGATTTCATTATATGCACCTTCCTTAATAATGTTTTTTAAGGAAGTAGGACAAGAATCTATGTGGTAGTCTAGCATGGGCTAGTACTGTTTACAACCACAAAGAAGAGGCAGACAGAGTCCTCAGGCTCACTAGTACATTCCCTCCTACCTTGTATTCTCCAAGACTACTGCTCACACACATCCATGTGGGGTCTGTACCCTGCAGCATGTGATCTAGGACTCTCAGATATATTTAAAGAAGTGGAATGCAAGCTTTAGACGGCAGCAGTATATTCTACTGTGCAGGCTGCAAAGGTGGCTACCACAAAACACCTATTTATGATAAAGATGGCTCTGAGGAAGTTTTCTTCGCTCAATGTATTTCTCACCATAAAAGACTACAGAAACAGAAAACAAAGTTCAAAGTGGCATTTCTGAAATCAAAAGAATTCCTGAAGTTAGAAGAGAGAAACAAACAAGAAGATCCCCAAACACACTGCACCCCATTTATACAGTATGCACATATGCATATGTCATATCTTCTTTTGTTAAACAATGAATGCATTGGTACCCAGGCTACTACTGTTGTTTTAAACAGTAGAACACCTCATCCTCCCTATGTAGTTATAAAGGCTAAACACACGCCTAAATATTAGAAAATATCACTGAGATATTTTTAAGTATAATCATTCACTCCTTTAGTGAATAAATAGGGAGCATCCACTATAGATGTACTATGTTGTGTGCCTGATATACAACATTAAACAACTGTGAAAAACAGCAAAGAGATTTCCTAGGTGGAGAGCAACAGACGTCTCGGGAGAGTTCACAGGCTTGAAACCATGTGGGCTGCTAAGGTCCATTTGCTTTGTTTTTCATTAACCATGGTGGAAAGCCAGTAGGAGCAAGAGTGACGGGTTTGAATTAAAGGATGAAAGCATCCCTTCAGCTACATGTGGACAAGACACTGGAGAAAGAGTAATGGGAAGAAACAAGGAGTTTAGGAGGCTAGTTGGATAGTCCAGGGGAAAGAAGGTGGTTTGGACCAGTGATGTATCTGGGAGGATAGTGAGAATTGGTCAAATTACAGAAATATTTAAAAGTAAACCCAGCAGAATTGATTTTGATAGATAAGATTGGGCTTTGGGGATTTTAAAAAAATGCAGGGGAGGTGGGTAGTCAAAGATGGTTGAAAAGACTAGACCTGACAAGATTATAATCCATAAAATACTAGGGCAGCATTTTCAGCTACACATGGTAGAGTAAAAAAAAAAACAATCCTGTCCAATTCTCTAAAAATGAAAAGGGAAGAGAAAGATGAGGAGGAGGAGGAAGAGGAGGAGGATAAAATGGCAGCTAAAGACAGATGCCTAGGAGAAAAATTTTAAGAATTTGACGTGGAATAATTAAATTGATTCAGTTTTGCTAATTCCAAAAAGAAAAGTTACACTTATACATTGCTGGTGGGATTGCAAATTAGGGCAACCATTATGGAAAGTGGTATGAAGACTCCTCAGAAAACTTAGAATGGAACCACCATTTGACCCAGCTATCCCACCCCTCAGATCATACCCAAAGGTCTTAAAATCAGCATACTATAGTGAATCAGACACATCAATGTTTTTAGAAGCTCAACTCAAAATAGCCAAAGCATGGAACCAACCTAGGTGTCCTTCAATGGATAAAGAATACATATATATATATATATATATATATATATATATATATATATTAGAATATTACTCAGCCTTAAAAAAGAATGAAATAATGGCATTTGCAGGTAAATGGGTGGAGCCGGAGAATATCATTCTAAACAAAATAAGCCAATCCCCAAAAAACCAAAGGCCAAATGTTTTCCCCGATATGTGGATGCTAATTCACAATGTGGGGGTGGAGGGTTAGGAAAGAATAGAATTACTCTGTATTTGGCAGAGGGGAGTAAAGGGAGGGGAGGGGATATGGGAGTAGGGAAGATAGTAGAATAAATTAGACATTATTACCAATGTGCAAATATAACTAAATGACTGGTGTGATTCTACATCATGTACAACCAGAAGAATGAGAAATTATACTGTATTTACATATAATGATGTGTCAAAATACATTGTGCTGTCATGTATAACTAATTAGAACAAATAAAAAATATTTTAAAAGTGTTTGGAATCAAAAGCTCCAGAGATTACTAAATTAGACGTGAGATATGGTTTTTCCAGGGGCCAAAGATGAAGGTCTGCAGTGAACACAGGGATTATGTGATAAGTTGCCTGTGATTAATAATTTTACGCATCAATGTGAGTAGGCTTTGTAACCAGTTGTTTGGTCAGATATTTGTCTAGATGTTTCTGTGAAGGTGTTCTGTACGTTTTTCAAGAATATAAGAACACTAATCCATAGGCAAAATGGTCCACTGAGTGTCAAAAACAATTCTTTAGTAAAAAGCATAGCATGATAAAATTTTCTGAAACCAGAGATATAGAAATAGGAGAAACTTCTAGAAGATTCAAAAAAAAATGAAAGGATACAAACAAGAGTGTGATTGGCTCTTCTAAAAGATAAGTCAAATTATTTAAAAATTTCAAGTGAAAATAACTCCATTAAGTAATACAATTTCAGACACTGTCAGATGATTTCAGACGTACAAAATTCTCAACAACAACAACAAAAATACTTCCCTTTTTTTTTTTTTTATTCTCAGAAGCTCTTGGAGCATATGCTGTACCTGATACACAAATATACCAAGAAAAGAGAACGCATAGGATTCTTGCAATAGAGGACACAATACAAGAGAGGTGAAGGATAGATAGCCCCAGGACAGCTGAAAATATAAATTCTTCAACAGTACTGTGCCTGAAAATTAAAGCCCAACCAGCCAAAATGGAAAAAGGAAGGTTAGGAATTCAGATCCTCCCAGAAATTGATATATCCAGTGGGAAAACTAAGAAACCAATCAACTGCTTAGAGTTTTGTTTCCTAGAAGCATCTAAGAGATTTCCTCGAAAACTATGCAAGGGCATTTTTTTTTTAAGAAAGGATACAAAATCAAAGTGTATAGCATAGCTCTGAAATAGATTTATATAGTCATAACAAAGGAACAAGTAACCTCTGTTACTTGTTATTGATGCAATCAAATAAGTTCAGGAGGGGGCATCATAAAGAACTGAATACCCATCCTCCACAGTAGGAAGACAATAGATAATGTGTGAATCATAAAACTCAATGTTTTAGTCAACTCTTTGCTGTGACTATAAGAACAATTTTAGGGAAGAAAAACAAGAACAATTTTAGGGAAGGAAAAGTTTATTTAGGGGATCATCGTTTCAGAGGTCTCAATCATAGACAGCAGGCTTCTTTCCTGGGGACTTAAGGTGAGGCAGGACAAGATGGTGGAAGGGTATGGTGGAGGGAAGCAATGCACATGATAATCAGAAAGAGAGAGAGGTCTCTACTTGGCAGATAGAAATATATACCCCAAACCCATGCCCCCAATGCCCCACCTCCTCCAGCTACACCCTGCCTGCATTTAATTAACACTCAACTAATCCCACCAGGTGATTAATTCCCTGATTGTTTAAGGTTCTCATAACCCAATCATTTCTCCTCTAAACCTTCTTTTACTGTCTCACACATGAGATTTTGGGGGACATCTCACATCTAAACCATAGAACTCAAGATGGAACACTGTATGTAAGTCAGTGATAAATATAAAAACGAAAGCCAGAAGAAACATCTAAAGAAGTCAAAGGTGGTTGCTCTGACGGGGAGATTATGGGAAGATGGACTGAACAGGGCATTGCTGTTTTTACATGACAAGTCTTTATATTTTGGTTTTTGAAAATTATGCCAATGAAAATTTTTATAAAAATATAAATTAAATTTAAAATGAAAATACCAGAATATCCTCTGGATTTTTCTCCACATATACTTCCCTCCTGGTTTCCTCTCTCCCCTTCCGGTCCTTTGTAAATGGAGTTTAACAGATATAGTTTTGTTGTGTTTTTTAAAAAGATGAAACTGTTATTTGCCTAAAATCAGATGTCACAAACTTCTTCCCAAAGGTTTATGGCCAGTTATGCTCTACTTAAAGGGGAATAAAGAATGGGTATTATCATTAATAATAAAAATAATGACCATACCTAAAGCACTATATTTTGTTTGCTTGTGCAGTTGTCTTATTTCCCCTATCAGAGTGTCAATGTTTTGAGGACAAGAACTTAATTTTTAAGTAAGAGCACCAGTTTTGGGTTTTCTTTTCCTTCATCATTACTCATTTTAAACACTTTGTTTCCATTCCAACTATCAATCAATATTTTTTTTTGCTATGCATAATATCAACCTGCTATCCAACTTACCTTCTGCAATTGCAGTTTTTTGAGCAGAAATCATTGTAGACACTGATGCAAGGGTAGTAAATACATAGCCTATTTGGTAAACAACAATAATATATGAACTCTTAGCAACAGAAAGAAACACTATTGAAAAGAGCCTAGGATTCAAAGAGAATCACCACTCAATGCTACAGATATGTATCACTACATACTTATAAATTGATTTATTGTTAGTTTCCCCACCAGAATTTAAGCTCAATGAGAGTTCTACACACTGATATAAATGTAATATCCTTCAATTAGATTAAGTAAATAACACTACTTACAAAGAAAGATTTTTCAGGAAGAGAAAGTACTATCTACATGAAAATAATTGCACTGCCCAACAAAATGTAATAATCACATTCTAACTTTTCACAAGTATAATCCTAGGACAGTATCTCCAGAGGAACACCAATGCACTATGGTTAAGACAGAGGTGGGCCTGGAAGTCAAAGTAGGCAAGAAATAGTTGAAGAAACTCAGGGATCCAGAGGCCTTTATGGTCCTTGGCCAATAAATAAATAAATAAATAAATTTTAGAAATTGCCGATAATTATAGCTCTCCAAAAATTGCAAGCTCATTGTCAATTCAAGCATCTATTCAAAAGTTAACTAATATTCTGCCTGAGAATTTCTTGACTATTAGACATTACTCCTCTAAGACTGCTAATTGTCAAGTATCATTTTATTCTTATTCCTTATAACAGAGGCCCAAGTTTTCAATAGACAAAGATATATTCAGATGTATTTTCCAGCTTCTCTTGCAGCTGGATATAGACACCAAAAGCAGTTCTGACCAATAGTATATATAAGTAGAACTGATATGGGTATCATTTGTATTCAACTCAAAAACAAAGCTGATTGCCACTAACAGGAAACAGACAGTTGGAAGAAGACATAGAGGTTGCCTGTTGAGGAGGGTAAGGGACAGCATTTTCAAGAGACATTTGGTGGAAGAAATGAAGCTCCAAATCATGTCTTCCTTCTCTCAGTCTGGGTATATTTTCCATATATTTCACACATTTCATTATGTACTCCGGAGTGCTTTTAATAAGTAGTGATACTTTCATCATTTTTAATGTTCCCTAATATTTTTTGGTTTAAATTTATATTTAAAATGTTTAAATTAAATCTTAAACTGATACATAAAAAATAAACCAATTTATGGGTTAACATGTTATATAAAAATTAAATCAATTTATGGGTTAACATGTAATGTTTCAAAACATGTACATTGTGTAATGTTGAAATCACTTTAAACATCTATTTCTTCAAACATTTAATATTTCTTAACGGTTAAAATATTTGAACTCCTTTCTTCTACCTCTTTCAAATACAAGTGCTTTATCATCATCTATAGAGATGATAGCAGACTCTAGACGCATCAAAAGTTTTTGTTCCCAACTGTAACTTAGCACCCTTGATCAACCTATCCCTGTCTCTTCCCTCCTCCAACTGTCCCAGCCTCTAGTACCCACCATTCTACTCTCAATTTCTATAAGATCAATTGTTTAGGTTTCCACATGTGACTGATAAAATTCAGTACTTGTCTTTCTGTGCCTGTCTTTTTCACTTAACATAATGATCTCTGGCTTCATCCATATTGTCACAAATGCCAGAATTTCATTTTTACCATCAACTGATGCATGGATAAGAAAATATGGTACACATTCACAATGGAATACTTTCATCTATAGGGCCAGAGGACCTTCATTAAAAAAGAAACATAATCACAGAAATATTTACAATGATATGCATATTATTATTATTTATTGAATATGAACTCTTCAAGTGATAAGGAGTTCAAAAGGATACAATATTTGATCTATTATATTTTGCTGGCTTATTGAGTAAGATTACACAGAGAAAAAAAAAACAAGCCTGGGCACATTTTTAAAAGTACATGATATTCAAGTTTTTTATGGGCTTGGACTAAGCTACTTCTGAAATCACTGGTGCTCTATGTTGAGCAAATATCTGTGATTCACTGAGAGTGATGGAGGATTACAGGTGTTATTTTGAATAGCAGTAACTTATCAGAGAGCACCAGCCAACACTGAAAATGATGGCTATACAGCATTTCTTTTCTTTCTAAATCCATAAGAAATAAATTTATACTTGATGACTAACAGTCTTGGCTGTCACAGGAATGTCCTAAACTTACAAAACTGGCTGGCAATGGGACGAAAACAAAAGAAAAAGCTAAAGAAACAAAGCATTAAGATAGATATAAATCAACTCTGCATGGGATGTATGTAGCCCCAATGAAATGTCTGCAGTAACTAAAGATGATGAGTGAATGAGGCAACATCAGAAAATAAAGCTGGGTGCCTAGACAAGGCCAGAAGACTCAAAACTCTGGAAGGTTGGCCAGATTGAATACAAGTGATAAGCAAAAGAAAACTCATTTAGGTAGCCCTGTAAAATGATATAAATAAAGGAAGGCTTTAGGGGTGCTATTCCGCTAACACTACAGTAGACATACACAGACCACCTTGGGAGAAAAGGGCTTAGGGCTGAGAACAGATTTGACCACAGTAAGGACCATGAAGAGAAGGGAAAACACAACAGTTAGTATTTCTTCATCACAGGAAGGACCCAAATGAGACAGGATTACCCATGATGTAGATAAGATTAAATTGCTCGTGGCCATTTTTGCATAATACAAAAAACACTCAGAAAAACAGGATTATTATGAATTTCAGTCCTTTACCTATCTATTTGATAGGTATACAATACCTGAATGATGCATTAAGGATTTCATTGAAAGGACTAAAGGGAACACATATTTTGTTATGGTGATTTTGGAGTTTTATCTGAATTTTGAAGTTACTTAAAATATGTAGTATTATTCATACAATTAAAGTCCGACTTGAAATATTGAATTTTAACAAAAGGTAATTGTTCAAAAGGATACAATATTTGATCTATTGTATTTTGCTGGTTTATTTAGAAAGGACATAAAAAAACATGGTTGTTTGAGCAGGAGAATGAGAACCTTATTTCTAAAATCAGAGATAACATGAAATGTAAAATATTTTAAGAAGAAAAAAAATATCATCTTAGGATACCAAAAAAAAAAAAAAACTGATTGCAAATTCTGAAGCACAAATCTGAAGTTGAAAGAGCACAATGGGCTATAGCTCTCAATTAGGCTGTCTACCCAGCTTTCAACAATCTTCCTGTATTTTGGGATAATTACCACTCTGCTCCTCCCTGAAGGAGTGGTTCCTGTGCTCATTTCATGTGACCTGACACTCCCAGCCACAGTAAATTGGTTCAGAAGTAGCCACCCAAACAAAACCAAGTCACTTAGAATTTCCGTCTTTAGAATTATAACCAAGAAGCAGCTAAGAAGTCTCTCCGTGTAGCTGGAAGTCAAACTGTAAGCAATATCAGGGCTGTGGGGTGGCCATATAGCTATGAAGAGAGGGAGGGGGAAGCGGAGTACCCTCCTACAAAGGGAGAGTAAGAGACTGAAAGAAATGGAGAGTGAATGTGGATAAGAGTTTGTATCAGCAGGAGTCTTCTAGTTCCTAAGCTCTCACTGCACTGAGACATGAGTTTTGTGGGTCATCAGTTCCAACATGGTCCACGCATATGTCTAAAGTAACTCTGATTGTATTAGCTAGTCATCAATTCCTTCCTGTCTCTTTCAACTTATTTGTCATAATGACCAATAACAAAAGAAAATGGTAGCTAGATCCACCTGAGCAGAATTCCTTACCATGCAGAGGAGGACTTTTGTCTTACCACTTCCCTTCCAGGCAAATCAACCTTTTGAATGAATGTGCCTCATACTCAATTTCATAGACTCAAATAACTCAGAACTAATTTTGGTTGACAGACCAACAATTAACACAGCTACTAGATATCTGATAAAACTTATATTTATCCTGTTATCAGGATGAATTTATTATAAAGAAAATATTATTTCAGTTAAAATTATGTCAAGGCAAAGAAAGAGCCATAGGAAGTGTCTCTTTTTCTTCCAGGAGGGAAAGCAATGGAAAAATAGACCTCTGTGCAGGGATATTAAACAGTATCCTATTCATTTACTTTGTGGCATTTAAAAATAATTCTAGATGTTTCTCTATGATGCCAGAATATATATGCCCTTAAGTTAAAACATATGACTAGCTTTATTCAGGAATTGAGTTCATCATCTGAATATCTGGTGTTATTTAGATAATTAACTCAAGTTTTCCTTTCTCTGGAAAATGAACTATATTCTTGCTTTTTAATTTTTTCAGCTGTTAAAAGGGTTTTGAGAAATTGTCTCAGTTATGAAATAAGTCTGGTGGGCTACAATTCATCTAAAGTACCTCTGCCCTACAAATAGCAACATAAATATACCAGATTTACTTGAACAATTTAAATAGTTGTATGCGTTGGATCATGATATAAACACAGCAATGATGTTGGAGATAAAAATTTTTACAAGCCCCAAACCAGGAACAGAGGAATTACCTATTAAAAGGTAATAACAGCAAAGTCACTATGCCCTGAAAATGTAACACAGTTGTCTCTTACCTGGTTGACACTGATCACACCTTCTTCCTTCACGATTAGGCAAGCATAGGCACTGGCCACTGATTGGGTCACAAATAGTCCCAGGAAATGTCCCCAAGGAGTCACACTCACACATCTGGCAGCCTTGAAAGTTGCTCGTGGTCAAATTGTACCTGTGAGGTTCACATTGATTGCAGTGAAGACCTGTTACCCCTAATTTGCAAGGACATTGTCCTGTTGATATGTCACACAACAGAGAGCCATTTACTGTCCCCATCTTATCACAGTTACAAGGCAGACAGAGGAAAGAATTATTTTGCTGTAGGTAGAAGTGTCCCTCCAAACACTGATTACACCGTCTCCCTCCTATGTTGGTTTTACAGGTGCACTGCCCTGTCTCAGCATCACAGAAAGTCCCAGAAAGGGATCCAGCTGGGTCACAGTCACAGGCCTTACAACCAGCAATGTCTAACCCATAGAAGTTTTCTCTGCAGGTGTCACACTGAAGACCTTTGACTTCTTTTTTGCACTCACACTGCCCAGAGAAAGGATTGCAGAATTTGTCCACTGAGCCGTAGAGGTTACACTGGCAGGGCTCACATCCATCATCATTAAAACTTTGAAGAAATTTGAATCCAAAATTGCAGTGATTGCATCTAAGCCCTAAAGATAAAATAGGTTTAAAAAGATGAGGATGGGAAAACAATTCCATTCTAAATAGCAGAAGTACAAATAATGCTATTACAGGTATTAAATACAGACACAAAATCCTAGATGTTTTCTCATAAGAAACATCAAAGAAGGTTGTTTACATATTCAAAAACTATCAATGCTCAATTTAGCTCTCATAAACAATTTTGGATGTAATATACTTCATAATTTTTTTATTTAATGCAAAGAAAATGTTTAATGCAAATATTGCTTCTGTTACATGTACTTGGGCTCATTCCCTTTTGTTTGAAAATATTAAACTATTTTTTTAAAAAAGTTCACTTAAAAGTATACTTGAGTGGCATGTTACCACAATAGGTAGCTTTCGCGAAATTAGAATTCCCTAAAAATGTTTACAGCAGGATTATTAAACTGAACATTAAATTTCACTTAGACAAGATAAACATATTCTGGAGATCTATCACACAGCATGGTGGCTATAGTTAAAAAATTACATATGCTTGAAAAATCAATAAAAGATTAGATCTTAATTTTTTTCTTCCTAAAACATAAGTATGTGAAGTGACAGATATGTCAGTTAGCTTGAGTTAATCATTGCAAAATGGGTGTGTATATCAAAATATCACATTGTACACTATAAATATATACAACTTTTATTTGTGAATTAATCTTTAAAAAAAGGTAGCAAGAATAAAAAAATAAACATTAAGCTCTTTTGTGACAAGAACATATACACTTACTTCTGAATATTACATATTTAAATAATTAATATAAATAAAACATATCCAGAACAATTTTTATTTTAATCCTTTTGTATGATCCTACATTTTATCATTTTCAATTAATATAAATTATGCTCTCCGTGGCTCATAAAGCAATCACATTGCTTGTCACATTGCGTGATTCAGAACATACCTCTTTGAACACTAAGTAAATTCTATTCTTTGTATTACTTCTATTTAAAGGTATATATATATATATATATATATATATATATATACATTTTACAAATGGAGAAAAATGTTTGGGCCCCAAAGCTTAAATCTCTGACAACTCAGGTTAGTCTCAAAAAGGGTATTACAAGGCAAAAGAATTTTTAATATGTAGAACAGTAAATGTTCAGATGGCAAATACTTCCTTTAGATAGTCTTCTCATATCCATGAATTTAAATAACTGACTGTGGAGTTAAGGCAACTGAAACATTTATTTCAAGCTATAATTGCAATAAAAAATTAGTCCTAAAATAAGAGTCAAAAGCACACTAAGGAACTCATATGTAGAAAAGCATTCATAAACTGGAAGAAAATGCCTAATATGTATGTATATATATGGATAAAAATTCAAGAACTCCAATGGAAGGCAAGTTCTTTAACAGTGATGAATGACTCACCTAAGGCATATCATTTAATTTCAATAAGGAAAATAAAAAAGGACCACTATTGCTGCAAATTTTAAAAATAACTGTATTGTTAACAAGAATTATGACTCATTTTGAACTATTAAAATTGGTCTACATGGATTCATATCATATCAGTTTTAAAAATATGCGCAGTGCTTATTTGAATATGCCATACATATTCCTGACAGGTAATCTATTCCTAACGATACTCAGGAAGGCCTACAGGGCATCACATTCACTGTTAACAAGTACAGGCGAGTTAGCACACTTGGCATTTAATTCACATTCTTCTCCCTTTTTATTCTAGATGAATGACCTACTTTAATAAAATTATTGGTGCTAATGTATTTTACTGGTGATAGAATCATTAGTAAGATTTAACAGTTTTGTTAACTCTAACAGTTTGCTTTCTAAAGCATATACAACATACCCTTGTATTTTCTAGGTTTTGTTTCTCTTCACATTAACAAGGTAATGTTGAATACAGTTACTTGCTAATTCCATTTGGAAAATATATAGGCACATTAAATTCATATTTTTATTAAAAGTATTTTATTTGACAAAATAATAATAATTACTTATCAGAATATTAAGATGATGATTTAGTCTTCACAAAATGTTTATTAATATTTTCCTCCCCAATGAGGAACAACCAATAACATAGGTAACAGAGGGAGGTCATAAAAAAAATTATTTTTATTTTTTTCCTTCCTCAACCTCTGGAATCTAACATCACAGGACAGATTCTACTGACATAAAGAAGTAAGCACTTCATGTCTTTTGAGGCCTTTCTTTAACTTTTGTGTTCACATCTTGAATTTAAAATATACCTCATATTAAAGAACAAAGGACCCCATACAGATTGAATTCAAAGGTCTCAGAATTCATTCTGTCTCACATATAACATAAAGATATACTTCTCCAAACTGCTTTTTCTTCCTTTCTAAAAAGTTAGTGTTTGTATGCTTGAGGTACATAAAGGCAAGTTTCACACATTTTGATGCAATCTTTCTTTAAACCAAAGTTTGTGTAATTCCATTAGGCATGTTAATATTCTTTTTTTATTAAATCAAAATGCTTTTTACCTGAATTATGCAGCACGATGTATGTATAGCTACATATGTGAAAGGTGAAGCATTAGATTATGTTATATCAACGAAGGAAAGACGTTACTTAAGATGATATTTACTTGTGTGTGCATATATGTATGCATTTCTGGGTGTGCATATGTGTATCTCTGGGTGCTATCACTGCCAGGTGTGTTTTTATCATTGTGAGGTTCAGGTCAAGTGTTAGAAAAACCATAATGACTTGGTGTCTTGAGTGACAATAGAAAGGCCAAGGTCTTTTTTAAACTTCCTATGTGACCCAAAACATGTTCAGTTACAATACAGGACTCAGTTCATCAGGAAACTTTCCTCTCATAATATTCTCATATATCAAAATTTCAAAGTGCATTATGTACATAGTGCATTTTGGGCACTTGATAAATTTTGTCCTTATGTGGCGGTGGTTCCCCTCAAAAATGCTGGATGTAATAAATTGCTATAATCAAATCTAATTTCTGAAAAATACCTGTGGGAGTAACAAACAAAAAAGCACGTCTTGTATAAAAAAAATGATAAATAACACCGAAGGTAGCTGTTTATTATAATCAGCTTGGTTCTGAATTACAAAATTAAAATTATGTGGCCCTTTATAACTAACCTTAGCAATATACATGATCTGTGGAATTATGTTGACTTATTTTGCATTTCATAGGAACAGTTCAAAGAAATATAATAGAAAAAAAATGGAAAGATTTATCACAAAGGACCCTGTAGCACAGAATATTTTGAAAAAATCCATTTATTTTGGTCTATTAAGGAAACTAGCATGGAAATGATTTGCTTAGAACTCATTAAGTGTAAAACATTTTGAAAAAGTGCTAATTTTCTAAAAGAAACATCTATGCAGTAAGCAAATTATATTTTTCTATGACTTATTAGTATAGGACCATGTGAACTAATACATCAACAGAATAAAGAAACTTCTAAAGGGTTGATTAAACTAAGCTTCAAACTGTAGCTTGATAGAATTATTAATTTAATCATTTTTAGACAGTTAATTTCATCCAAATTGTTCCCCCCCCCCCCCAGCCTGCCTTGAGCAAGGAAATTTGCTTTACTCTTCGGTTAAGAAATCAAATGCAGAATTTATTTCCAGATGGTAATAGAGATGTGACTGTAAACTTTTGCATTACACATACCAATAACATTTGCTTTGCACTTGCACTGGCCTGAATTTTGGTGACAGGTAATATCTCCATCCACTGTCCCAGAGGTATTGCAGTTACAGGGACTGCAGCCATCAGGATCCAACTCTTGTAGATTGTAGAATCCGTTCTGGCACTGATTGCACTGTCTGCCAGACACATGTCTCTTACAATTACACTGGCCTCCAATCTAGAGAAGATACAACATTTTGTAGAATGATGAACGTGTCTATTTTTAGATAATTTGCTCATTAGGTACAAGACAGAGAGGGAGGGAGAAAAAAAACTTGAAATGTTAAATAGACAAGAAGGTAATAAGGTATTTTTCCTCCTGACACAAAACATGGGAAGCTTCAGCAGATTGCAAATATAGAACTGAATGAAAATAAAACCCACAGAAGTCAGTAGTATATGACTAAAAGGTAAATGCGGAATTAAGCATTAAGTACTAAATAAAGAAATCAAAATATAGACATGTCAGAGTCTGTAAAGAGAAGAGAACCCAGAGTTAGGTTACTTTTCCCATTTGCTGTCTTATTGGTCCAAACTTGCTTTATATAAGCCAGATGTTTAAATTAAGGAAGAGTCTTTCTGTATAGAATATCCCATCAAGGTCTTATTTAAAGTTCTTGTTAATTGAATTCATTCATGCCTAATGAGACTGACACATTTTTTATACAATTCTTCTCTTAGAAATATTCCAGTATATTTACCATTCACTTACAGCATTATTTCACATTAAGTATATTTAGCTGGTTTATATTATGGTAAATAATGCAAAAAGTTACTTGTTCAAAGCATTTTTAAATAAAATAGCTGAAACAGTATTTTTTCCTCTTCATGCTGCTATTTTGAGAAGAATGAAAATGCATAAAATATGCAGTGTTCATCTACCACATACACAGAAAACACTACATTAGAGGACGATAAGAGCTAAAAGTCTTTATAAGAGGACATATGTATTTGAAATGTAAAATAAATATGAGAAATTCAATAATAACTTAAGGCTTCAATGCAGAGATATGGATACAGACATCAAATCTCTTATAGTCACTGGCATTTCTCCCCAATTGCCTTTCACTTGGACTGAATTCAGCTCTTCACATTCAGAGGCAGGATTATCAGAGGGGAGTAATCTACATGTGGAAAGACATAGTTTGATTGATATTTAATTTTAAGGATTTTTTTAAAAAAAATCACACAAGGTTACATTTGGTTACAAATATCTAGGGCAAGCCTCTCAAAGAATTTTAAAAATAGATAATTGCCTCATTTTTCTCATCTGTGAAATAGAGACTCACTAGAACCATTAATAGTAGGATAAAATAATACAACTGATATGAAGCTATCTAAGACTCTGAAAAATAAAGGATTATAAATGCACCAGATATGCGTGCAGATAATGAACCTCAATATCCAAGACGCCTACAGGAAGATGAACAGGCACCATGAAGTACCTCCTTGTGCCTGGCTGCATTTCCCACCCCACATATAAATACACGACCAGTGAAACATCATGTACAAATGCAAGAATGGAACCCTAATTAGAGTAAGTTTTACTCCATGTATGTATAATATTTCAAAATACACACTGTTGTCATGTATGTATGTATATGTGTGTGTATATGTGTGTGTGTGTGTGTGTGTGTGTGTGTGTATATATATATATATATATATANTATATATATATATATATATATATATATATATATAACAAATAAAACATTTTTTAAAAAAGAAACTAGGTCATTACTCAAAGGAGGGATCTTTGTTCCCTGCAAAAAGAAATGGCATTTATTGATAGGTATATTTCACATATAGTCATGAAAGTTCAACAGACCTCTTTTACATACTCCCACATCAAATACATACTCTCATTTCAAATGCCAACAATTTTGGCCTGACCTGTTGCTAGGGCTTCTCATGTATTAATTTTGTTCCCCCAAATAGAAGGCAAGCCCTTTTAGGTATTAAACATACCTTATATTTCTATTCACACTTGTAAAAAGTATTCTTTCAAAGATGAAGAGCAAGAAAGACTGAATAAGGGTATATTTACATATAGAGAAAAATGTATTCTATATCAAAGCTATTTTTTGTAACATTTTCATTTAAATGCATTACCTGTATCAACTAGTGCTTCCTTGCCCCTTGAAATCTAGAAAGGCAGTCTGCAACCCTAATTACACACTGTTGAAGGACAAAAGCGGTCTCAAAATTTATAAAAATTCTAGATGTGTTGGTAATTTCATAGTTACCCTGATCCTAAATTTCTGCTTCTTCCATTTTGGAATCTTCTTCCCTCCTGAGAGCACTGCTCTCTGTCACCTTGGCCAGTGCCTCAATCTCAAGGATAGGAACTCTTGTTCAAAAAAGTGAATGGATTTATTAAACGTGACCACAGATTTGGAGTGAAGGAATGAGAGTTTTACTTTGCAATTCATAATCTCCCTTTGTTTTTCTGATAACTAGAGGTTTTCCTAGGCTTCTGCACTCCAATTAGACAGTGTTCAGTGTGGCTTCTCTCTCATCCTTCCTTGCTCTGCCCTAAAGCATATCTACTTTTCTCTTTATACTTGACAAGCTTCATTTTTTTCACATGGAATATTTCACAAGTATCCATTATTGTCTTAATTCCTCCATGCACTTAAATTTTATCAAAGTATTTCTGACAATAAAAATAAATTGTTCCATATGAGCAACTCTGCCAAAAATTCTTAATATATCCACTCCTATTTCATTAATCCAAAAGTTTATATTACACATACAAATTATAATTTCCCTATTTTAACAATATCTTAAAATGTGGTCTAAAAGTAAAGTAATACAGAACTTTATAATCATGTATAACAGAATTTTAGTGTTCCTCAAAATTCAGCTGAAAACACAAAAGTTACTTCTGCACAACACCGCTGTAGATTTCTCTTTTTCCAATGTGAGAGAATACAAATCTACTTACATTCTAAGACTAATCTTTGTCCAAGGAGAAAGAAAGAAGGATGCTTCTCTCCCTTGTAAAAATGCACTTCCAAAAAGTAAGACACAACACTCTTCTGTTCCCTGTGGAAACCTTCCATTAAAAGTTTTTATAAAAGTTCCACAGGAACCCTAGGTTGACCTATTGATTTACTTTGGCAAATAGGGTATTAGCAAATCTGTTGCAAGCTGAGGCTTGAAAATGCTTGTGAATTTGAAGTTCTCTGTCTTGCTGGGCTTTGAACTCAGAGATCACCTTGTGACTTCAAAAGCTCCAGCAAGTCTGTTGGAGGACTAGAGAATACATGAAAAGAAGAGAGGAACCCAGCTCATAGTTGCTTTCCCCTCAGTTTAAGACTCAGCTTGCCAGCCACAGATGTGTCAATGAGGTCCCCCTAGGTCATCTAACTGCCAGCATACTGCTAGGTAACAATAGACAAATGAGGGTTATTAGAATAGGCCAAGCCAGACCAGCAAAGCCAACCATAGAATCCTGAACTAAAAACTTTTATTGTTGCAATCCACTAATTTATGTAGCAAAAGTTAACACAATGTAAATCACATTTCTATACCTTACTGCCAAGGAGGCTGAGAAATCTAGTCTAATGTACATAATCATGTGGCCAACTAATATTGAGACTTCTACTACTAATGGAGAAAGAAAAACAGATAATAGGGTACAACTACTCTCTCAGATAACAGCTATACATTCATACCCATGGAAATTTTCCTGCTCTTTGAGACTTAAAACACAAACTTGGTCTTATAAGTTTTGGTCTTGCTCAATTTTACCCACATAAGCAAAGAGGATAAAAAGAATTCTCCCTACAGGCTCTACTTGGAAATTCAGAAATAAAATTCATAAATAACTGATTTGAATCATACCTTTTCTTTTTCTAGTTGTGTAAAGCAAAACGTTTCTTTGAAATTCTTCTTTTCTAATCAGGCATTTAGTGCTATTAATATCCTACTATGCAGTGCTAGATTAGCATCCCACTGTTTTGATATGGTTTATTTTTATTTTCTTTCAATTAAAATATTTTCTAATTTTGCTTTTGATTTTTCCTTTGATCTTAAAGTTAAGTGTATTAGTTTTCAAATATTCAGGAATCATTGAGATAATTTTGTAGTTGATTTCTAATTTAATTGTGATCACATATTTTATATAACTTGAATCCTTTTAAATCTTTGGAGGGAAGCTTGTTTCATGGCCTAGAAGTTAGTCTATTTTGGTAGATGTGTTTGTAGACCTAAAAAGTACATTTGTACCAGCAGTTGTCAAGCTGAGTGGTTTATATTTATAGGTCAATTGGGTCAAGTTGGTTAATAGTGTTGTTCTATATACTTACTGATTTCCTGTCTATTTGTTTTAACTATTGAAAGAGAGGTATTGAAACTTTTTTGCCTGTATTTTTGGATTTTCCTATTTCTCTTTTTATTTCTATTAACATTTGCATTGTGTATTTTGAAGCTTTTTTGTTTGGTATATAAATGTTTAGAATTGGTATTTCCTGTTGATGAAATGGCCTCTTTTGCAAAATATTTTCTTCTTTATTCTAGAGATTGTTACTCTAAAATCTATGTTTCTAATGTTGACACAGAATCACTCAAGCTTTCCTATGATTCACGTTTGCACTATATATCTTTTTCCATCCTTTTCTTTTAATGTTTTGTGTGTCATAATGAAATGTATTTCCTGAATGCAGCAAATAATCAATCATAAGGTTTTTGCATTTTAATATAAACTGCTAATCTTTGACTTTTGAGTTTTTAGAATATATAACATGATTATTGATATGGTTTGTTTTAGGTCTATTATAGTGCTATTTTCTATTTTTCCCATCTGTTTGGGGTTCCTTTCTTTTTTCTCTTTACCTGTTTTTGTATTATCTTATTTATTTCTTGTATTATTCCACATTAACTTCCTGTTGGCTTAATAGGTATGACTTTATTATTATTTTACTGATTTCTTTTACACATTTATCACAGTCTACCTTTAAGGGAAAAACTATGTCACATGTAGTTTAAGAACCTTATTCACAAATGGTCAAATGAACTAAACAAATGCTTCTTAAAAGAAGTAACACAAATGGTTATCAAATACATGAAAAAAAAATATTCAACTTAGTTATCAATTAGGGAAATCCAAGTCAAAACAAGTCCAGTTAGAATGCAGTCATCAAGAATACAAACAATAACAAATACTGAACAAGATTTGGGGAAAAAGAAACACATTTTTACACTCTTGGTGGAATTGTAAATTAGTACAACTATTATGGAAATCAGTATGAAGGTTACTCAAAAGACAAAGAATGGAACTAACACATGACCTAGGTAGATATACCATTTCTCAGTATTTATCCTAAAGAATTAAAGTTCTTATACAATAGTGATATATGCACACCCATATTTACAGCAGCTCCTTTTATAATAGTCAGAATACAGAACTATGGATACCATAGCCAAACTATGGATACCAACCAGCATTCATCAATAGATGAGTGGATAAAGAAAATGTGATACACACACACACACACACACACACACACACACAATGGAGTTTTATTCATCCATAAAGAAGAATGAAATTATATCATTTTTATGAAAATGGATGGGACTTCAAAATAACATGTTAAGTTAAATAAGCCACATGATATATGACAAGAGTCATATATTTTCTCTAATATGTGAAAATGAAAGAGGAAAAGAAAGGTGTTGGTGGGATCTATAAAAATTGAAGGGGGACAGGAGAGTAGAAGAAAGGGACCATGGGGACAGTAGAGGGGAGGAAAGGGGAAATATAGGCTAAAGATATTGGCTAAATTATATATAATATGCAACTGAATCCAATATGCACAACTATAATGCACGAATAAGAGATACAGAAAAAAATACAATAATATATTTCCTTTTATTCTCTCCTAACCTATTGGATCATCATTGTCCTACATTTTACTATGGTGTAATTTTTGTTCAAATGTCAACTATTTTTTAAAGAAAATTTAATGATCAGAGAAATGTTTATATTTACCAATTACCATTTTCAGAGCACTTTATTTCTTTGTGTAGATGCATATTTCTATCTGATATTATTTTACTTTTTGCTGAAGGATTTAAAAAAAACACAATACATTTCTTTCAGTGCAGATCTGCTGGGATAAATTCTTACATTTTATGTATTGTAAAAATATTTACCTTCATCTTAGAAAGGTATTTTCACTAGTTATAAAATTCTATCATTTATTTTCTTTCTATATTTTAAAAATGTTGCTCCATTTTCTTGTTCACATGATTTCTGACAGGAAATCTGTTGTCATCCTTAACATTTTCCTCTGTATATAATGTGTACTCTTCCTCTGCCAACTTTAATATTTTGTCTCTATCATTGAAGATAAAATAATCCTTAGTTTTGAACAATTTAATTTTAATGTATCTATTTATAATTTTTTTCACATTACTTTTTTGTGAATTCTTTTGAGATTCTTCAATTTGTAGCTTTTTGGTTTTCCTATATAATTCCTGAAAGATTCCAGTCATTATTTCTTTGGATCTTTTTTCTGTTGTCACACAATCCTGCCTCTCCTTTAGGGACTCTAATCATACATTTATCAAGTATTTTGATGTTGTCCCACAGCTCACCTAAACTATTTTCATTTTTCTAAGTTTTTCTTTTATTTCTATATTTTATGGTTGGTAGGTTCAATTGCCATGACTTCAAGATCACTAATCTTTTCACCAATAAGTAATCTACTTTATTTAATTATAATATCTGTTGTAATATACCTGAATGATTATTATAATGTCTAATCAGTTTTGTATTGGTTCTGATTAGTTGATTTTTACCCTAATTATTCCTACTTCTTTGCAAGACTGGTTAATCTTTGATTGGGTGCCAGATGTATGAACTCTTTCTTGGGTGCTAGACAGTTTAATATTCTTATAAATATTCCTGAGTTTTGTTCTGAAATGCAGTTATTTGATAACAGTGACTTGGGTCTTGTTCTTCAGGTATATTAGGTGATACTGGGGCAGTTGTCAGTCTAGGACTATTCTCATTATTGAGTCAAAAGCCTTTTGTGTACTCTATCCAATGCCCTGTGAACAATGAGTATCCCTGGGTTTGGGTTTGGCTACTGGAAATGGACAATATTCCTAGCTTTTCTTGAGTGTTAAGAACCATTATCTTTAGTCCTTTTATGTTTTCTCCAGCCTTGTACATATGCAATGATCGTTATGCAGGTGAATATTTAAATATACTCTGAAGGTCTCTGAAATTATTTTTCTGTGTTCCCTTCTCTCTGAAAAACTCTAACTTTGGACTCTTGAAACTCTTGCTTCTGTCTCTTCAGCTTAGAGAACACTCCTGGCTCCACGGCTTCTACTTCTCTGTGGCATAGTCTGCAGATTCTTTCAAGACGGTAATGTTGGGAAGTTATAGAACATGATCATATCATTTATTTTCTACCTCTCAGGGGATACTTTCCTCCATTGCCTGATGTAGAAGTTCTTGCAAACAATTGTTTAATATATTTTGCACATATTTTGTTTGTTTCAGATGGGAGGATAAATCCAGTTTCTACTACTCTCTTTGGAAGCAAGTAGAAGTCTCAAAAAGATTTTTTTAACCTGAAGGGGAAAACTCTATAAACTGAAAATAAGAGAAAATCAGATGACAAAATCCAAAGAGAATTCATCAGCTTAGATTGGAGTTTCACTGGGAAACATAAATTCAACTATTTAACATAAGATCCAAGTTCTGAACCCAAATAAAATAGTGCTTCAAAGAAATTTGGCAGGGATACCTCTGCTTATTCTTATTATATAGGAAAAAGGAACTGCATTCGTCAAAACCTAATGCCATCCATCAACTGTACAAGAATTATCTTTTTAGGTAGCCATTATTAGAGTCCTTAAGCTTCAAACTCCCCATCAGCACAACACTTCTTAAAGGTAAACACTGAAAGATATCAGAACTGGGAGAGAGATTAGCATTCTCTTTTCTAACAAAGAATTGACTTTGCTAAAAATGGTCTCATTCAGAGATTAATAAAATTGAGACAAAATTTATCCATGAGGAATAGTAGGACAGAAGGAATTAAAATCACAATAAAGTCATTTATTTTCCTCAAGGAAAAGTATGTAGGTATTGACTGAGTTTGGCCATTATTTTTTTTAAAATACACATTTAGGTTTTGTTTTATTTACTTTTGTTTATAGTGCTGGGAATTAAACCCAGGACCTCACACATTCATCCAGGGAACCACTGAGTTACAACCCAGCACATAACAATATTTGTTTATATATGTGTGAATAATGATGTGATTCTGGTAAAACTGAGATTAAGCATGTGTTTACTTCTCCTTATTCCAAAAAGTCACTAAGCTATTAGAATTTCCTTTAAAAGCAGAATCTACAAATCTAGTGAAACCAATGAATAGAAGAGAATTAAATTTCAGCAAAAATTCCAAAAGCAGAAAATGGAATACAGAAATAAATATTGACAACATTCTTCAACTAACCAGAAAAGCTACAATACAGGAACCACCTGATTTAGATACTTAAAATGAGAGAACTGAGGTTTTTTAAACAGAACCCCTGAATGCCTTAAGACTTAGAGATGGCAGAGTACTAAAAGAAGGAAGAGGATACAGACTTGGAGTTAGAACACAGTTTCTTAACTGGTGATAATTATGCTTCCAGAGGACAACTGGTCCATACATGGAGACATTTTTTATTGTCCCAATTAGGGGAAGAGTTCTACTGGTATCTAATGGGTAAAGGCCAGGGATGTTGCTAAACATCCTAAAATGTATTCAGCACCCACCTAAGATAGATTATCCAGCTCAAAATATTATATTCACAGTGCCAAGTGTAGGAATCTTGAATTAGAAGGATTCTACATAGAAAATATTTAGATTTTCAGTTCCCCTTCTTAACCCCACACAGCCAGTTTAACTAGTCCTACCTTCAGGTGACAGCATGCTTACTGTTAAGAAAACTTGAAATTAACCAGCTCCATTATATTAGCTCATCAACAGCTTGGGAGTTGGAAAAGTATGGGGTAGAAATGGAAAGATAAAGTGAAAGCAACATATACTGCCTCCCCACCCCCACCATTCCTATTCTGCACTGCTTCTACAAAGTCAGGAGCCAGGCAACTGGCAGAGAAAAGATGGAAGAATACACACTCCCAAACTAATATCTGAGCCTCTGACCCTCTGCAAAGAAAAGCTCTCTTGATGCTTGGAAGTATTTTATCATTTCAGTACAGAACAGAATAGACAGCAAAGATTCATTAGATATTTGTGGAAATTTTCTGATATGAAAAGCAGTTACAAAAACAATGGAGAAGGGGACAAAGGAGAAATAATAGCTCAGAGGAGGAACAAAATAATGCAGGTAGTAGAACACATTATTAACTCTTAAGTAGTAAAGGTACTATAGGCAATATTAAAATTTGAAAGGATTAGAAAAGTAAGTTGAGAAAATCTTCAAAAATAATGATATTAATCAAGAGGTTAAAAAAAATAGGGTTTCCAGCCTGGAACAATGGCACACTCCTGTAATCCATGTGGCTTGGGAGGCTAAAGCAGGATTTTCACAAATTCAAAGCCAGCCTCAGCAAAAGCAAGGAGATAAGCAATAAGTGAGACCCTGACTCTAAATAAAATACAAAAATATAAGGCTGGAGATGTGGCTCACTGGTCAAGTGACCCTGAGTTCAATCCTGGTACACCCCCAAAAATAGGATTTCCAAAGGCATAGGAAAAATGTTAAAGAAAGATATTATTTTAAAATTAGTACAAAATAACTGGGGCACCTTTGTGCACACTTATAATCCCAGCTATTTATGAGGCTGAGGCAAGAGGAGTATAAGTTTGAAGCCAGCTTCAGCAAATTGGTGAGAACCTGTCTCAATGGTCTGGGAATGTGGTTCAGTGGTAGAGCACTTGCCTAGCATGTATGAGGGCCTGTATTCAATCCATAGTCACACACACACACACACACAGAATATGAAGTATTTTTTTTCAGACGTCAAACCACAGTTTTAAAAGGCTCAACAGGTACTAGCAAAATTATTAATAGAGAAAACAACAACCTCATGAAACATTCAAATTTCAAAAGTAAATAAAAGACACAAATTTACAGAGACCGAAAAAATAAGTCACAAGTAAAAACAGCACAGAATATTACTGAGGTGTTCTGCAACATCACAAACTAGTAAACCAAAAGGGACAGCTTCCAAATTGTGAGTGAAATTGACTTAACCTAGAATATTACTTTAAAAACAATCTGTCAGCTATGAGTGAAGAAAGAATAAAGACATTTTCCAGATTTGCAAGGATTCAAAAGATTTCACTTCCTGTCTCAGGTAACTACTGAGTATATTACCACAGTATAAAGAATGAAGAACACTGATAAGGATGTAAGACAAGGGGTCCAGAAAAGGAGGATTCAGAATTACAGAGAGAATCCCAGGCTGACATCCAGGCAGGGTAGCCAGAGAACCAGCATTCTATGCTAGACTAAAAGATGAACATTGGAGCTATCAGAGCTGTATAGATGGTATGGCTGCACTTAGGCATGTACACAGACACACACACATCACTGATAGACATGCGTGTAGCAAAGATGTCAGCATTTGGAGGGAGTCTTCAGATAAATATGTAGAAAACTAAAAAAAAATTAAATGCAGAAAGCATCTAAGAATATGAATATTATTGAACATAGAAATAGCATGATTTGCTTATTAATTATATACAGAGACTAAAAGAGAGAAAACTCAAAGATGATACTACAGCTTTGGGCAAGAGCAAATGGAAGGAGAGAGTTGCCACTAAGATGTGGAAAATTTGGGGAGGAGCATGTTTACAGGAGAAATTAGTTCATTTGGGGATACATTAAATTTGAGATATCTGCAACATGTCAAATGCTTAACTGGGAATATTACTGTAATTCATTTGCACAGGGTCTGTTTAAAGCTAGTATTTGAAGTTAATATCACCAAGGGAATGAGTGTACGGAGGGAAAAGTTTCATAAATTGGGTTCTGGAGTACTCCAAAAATAAGTTTCAGGGGGAAGAGGAGGCAGTAGCAAAGGAGATGAAGGGAACAGTCAGTGATTTAGGAGATTTAGCCAGAGATTTAAGAGAAAATTAGAAGAAAATATATTGGTGGAGTCCAAGTGAAAAAAAGAATGTTGACTGTTTCCAATGCTTCTTATATATCAGGTAAAAAGAAGACCATGAATTTCCCTTGGGTTTAATGAGACAGAGGTCCTTGGAGACCTTTCCAGGAAAAGCTTCAGTGCAGTGAAGACAATGAAGGCCTGATTGAAGTTGCCTGAGGATGTAATACAACAGGTCTTGGAGGCATGGAAATAGTCTTTCTAGGAATTTTTCTGAAAAAGGAAGCAACAAAATGAGAAGACAGCTAGAGAAGAAGTTGTGATGGAGAAAGTTTATCAATGGTACATATCTGTGTGCTGCAAGGAACAGTGGAGCAAAGAGATTCGTGGAGATTCAAGGGAAGGGACATCTCAAACTTTTGACCTGCCTCATTAGGCATTGCTGCCTCCCTTCAAAAGGTGTGATCTCTACCCACTTCTGGCCATTTTCAATACTAACCATCTTGCGAATGAAAGGATTTTTCCCTCCTCTGCTATTTTGCAGCATTGGATTACTGCATCCAACATGTTACTGGCATTATTATTATTATTATGCATTGTCTGAAAATACCTCTCTCACACATATTATAAGCTACCTACGTCCATAACTTACAACATCTCTATATCAACCTCTGGTCCAATAAGGCATTTTTACATGTAATGGATGCCCAGTGAAATTTTTTAAAAATTATTTTTAGTAAATGAGTCTTTTTTTCTAACATGCTTATCAATAACCATTTTGAGCACTTGCAATATTGCTGGCCTAGTGTTAAGATGATTTATGTATGTTTTCCTATTTAAGAATAATATACCTATTAAGTATCATATGTTCAATAGAAAAATAAATTGACTCTTCCAAGATCAAAGGGAAAGTGACCTACCCTAAATGGAAACAAAGCTCTAGGACTCCAGTCCTGCTGGAGGAGGAATGCAGCTCTAGGAGTCCAGTCCTTAAGTCATCATGTCTTAGAATTTAAGTAACAGCCATCCTGAATCTCCCCTACCAAACCGTGGAAATCACTTGATCATTTGGATTATTGCGTACACTTTATACTAAACAACTTAAATCTTACCTGTCATGGTTTATTTATTATATGAGCAATAATAACATTAATATAAAAATGCTCAGCATGGTCTCTGGATCACAGTAAGTTCTTGGTACCAATTAGGGACAGCTATTACTCTATTATACACAGATATCTCACACTGGTACAGAACAAATATTAGGCAGGAAAACTCAACAAATGAAGGGTGGCCCGACTTTTTTTAACCTCTCCAAAGCACTTAATGGATGATGGGCAAGTACTTACAGAGTGAAAAGGCCAATCATTTGCACTTGCACAAGCACGCTGAGGATTTTGGAACCTCCTTTTCTCTCTCTTTTGCCAATTTCACTCCAGCAACACAGCCTGTTTCTCAAAACACATCAGAGATGCACCCACTTCTACTGTTCCCTCTGCCTGAGTCTCTTCCTTCAGATTTCCACATGACTAACTCCCTTGTGTCCTTCAGGTCTTGCATGTCACCCTTTCAACCCAATCTGCCCTGACTAGGTCTCTAAAATCAACATTCCCTTTCTTAAAATAGCACTCCTAAGGATTTTTTCTTTCTCTGATTCTTTCATTAGCACTTAATAACTAAATTTACTGATGTTTATGTTTGTTGGTTATTATGTTTTCCATCTACCCTTTAAGCCACATTATAACATAGGCTCCAGAATGACAGGAGTTTTAGTCATTTTGCTATTTATGAAAAGGCATGAGCCTTCATTTTACCGAAGAAACCAATCCTTAGAAGACCAGATGGTAATTATGGGGCCCAATTTCCAAATTCTTGCTCATAGCTACTATGGTATACTTACTGAGCTTAGAATAAGGTATAAACCCCAAACCAGCAATAAGACAAGTACTGGACCCAAGGAAGGTTAAGGTCAAGGCCTATATTATTAGGAGCAGAACATGCAGTAAAAGATTCAGACAAGCAGTCCTATTTTTTTTTAATATTGTGAATTTCTCTAAATAGCCCCAACGTTTGCTAATGATTGCTACTTATTGCCTTGTGATAATACTAACTTTGTACCATCCAATAAAAGTCTGTAGTCCCAGGCTATGTAGCAATCATGGATATGCACAACAAATTTGTCAAGGATGTTAATACTAGTGACAACTGTATGATTATCCTCATGAGCTCTCTCACATATCCTGTGCATTCTCAGGTGGAATTCTATCAGGGTGAATTCATGGAATCAAATAATCCACATATAATTTCTTGTGTGTATGTGGGAGAAAAAATACTTGTGTGTTTAAAGAAAAAAATGAAGCAGGATTTTAAGATTAAATATATAGGACTTATCTGTGTTCTCTGTCACTATATTTTAAATAATTTGAAGCAATTTTTTATAACAGCATAAATATAAATATACATCTTCTTAAGCAGTCATTTGGCTGGTGGTAGAGAAAATCTAATGTTCCAAGGCTTACATCCTCTAACAGAACTTGCTAAAATCCAATGATGTAATGTAGATGTTGCCAAACAAAAGAAGAATTTGAAGAGCAAACTCAAAATTTTCAGAACAGGAAATCCATCTTGGAAATTAAATTGGATTTGGAGAGTTTTGTTTGAACAGAAAAGAAATACAAATGAAGTCAAAAAGTGATATTGTTTAATCAATACATACATTCCTCAGAATGCTCTTTTCTTTTACAGAGAGCATAGACTTGTAAAAATTCTTTGACTACTGTTCTTCCCAGAAGAACTCATCCATTCGAGCTGTCACTCAACAAATGTTTGATTACATGCAATGAAATAGTACATACCCTGTGAATGTTCTAAGGTTATACTACCCCAATAATACCTCCCAGTTTTTAGCACTCCTTCCTTCAGAACTTCCATCACTACCCTTCAACTGTATACAGAATGATTTCTGTGTCTGCTTCTCTCCCATAATCCATTTAATAAACTGCTAGCACCAGCGTTTGGTGATGATTACTACTTAAAGCCTTGTGATAATACTAACTTTGTACCATCCAACAAAAGTCTGCTATCCCAGGCTGTGTAGCAATCATGGATATGCACAACATTTCATCTACTCAGATTCTAAGAATGACACTTGTGTATCATTCTGAAGTGGGGGCAGGACGTGGAACACTTAAGCAACATAGTTTCCACTGTCTAGATAATACTCAGTTCTCTGCAAATATCAGTAGTTGTACTTCTTTCTTGATATTCATGACCTTTTATTTTTTCATGATGCTCTACATTAAAACTTTGATACAATTTTGAATGGAAATTGTAAGAACAAATATCCTTATTTATTATTGATCCTAGGGGAAAATATTTAATGTTATTATTAAGTATGATGTCCACTGTGGGTTCTTTCCAGGCCCCTTTTCAGTTTGCAGAATCTCTCTTCTATATCTAACATGCATAGAATATTTACCATGAAAAATTTTTTAATATTTTCAAAAGTTTTTCAGCATCTATTGAAATGATTATGGGGAATTTCTTCTTAATTCTGTTTATACTCATTGCATTAATTGACTTCAACTGATTTTCAAATAGCAAAGTAACTGCATTCTTAAGATAAATGCCAATCAGTCATAATGACATCACCCTATTATATATTGCAGGATTTATTTTGCTAAGTATTGTTAAGGTATTTTGAAACTATATATATATGGAATATTCTCATGGGATCTTAGTGCTTTATCAAATTATGGGATTAGAGTTAGGGAGTCCTCACAAAATCAGTTAGTAAGTAAAATTTTTCTTCAGTTTGCTAAAAGACTTTTTATGAGATCAACTTGATTTACTCCCTTATGTTATTGAAGAATCTATCAGTGAAGACATTTGGGTGTAAAGTTTTTGGTTTTGACAGTTTTTAAAAAAAATTATTATTGCAAATTCAACATCTTTATATGGAGCTTTTTGGGTTCTCTATTTCTTCTTAAGTTTATAGTAATATTTTATTTTTTATTTTGTGCTTTCTGTTAATCTGTCCCTTAAAGTGTCAATTTTATTTGCAAAGATACTAATACCATTTTATCCTTTAGAAGTGTGTGAAAAGTACAGTGATATCCATTTTTATTTCTGATGTTGGTCATTTGTGTTTTCTCTCTTTTTTATTAGTTAGATCATTTATTTCTATTGACTTTTTCAAAGAACCAACTATTGAGTTCTTTCATTTTTGCTATTGTTTACCCAATTTCTAATAGATTAGGTTTCACTCTTTTAAAAAAAAAAAAATCTCCTTTCTGCTTGTTATTTCGCCACTAGGTTTTTTGTTGTTGTTGTTGTTGTTGTTGTTGTTTTTGTCTTTCTTTTTTTTTCTATAATCAATCTTCTGCTCAAAAAAGTCAGGTTCTCTAATATCTGGTTGCTGCTTGTTCACAGTCATTTTTCTATTCATCCCAACTTATCTTGAGTTTCTCTCCTCCCAGATCAACTCCTAGGAAAGAGCTAGGGCTAGAGTGAGCCTAGGAAATGTTATGTTATTGTGGTTGAATGTTGCAGTGAGTAGGTGAAGAATGGAGGAAAGAACAGATATTATTTGGTGAAATGGTTTAAGTAAGAGGACAAAATGGAAGTCATAATAGGCAGAAAATAACAAAAGAGCTTGGGCTTGTAGTTTTATGTTATGGTTTGGACATTAGGTATCCCCCAAAAGCTCCTGTGTTGCTGCAGGACTATTCAGACATAAAACAATTAGATAATGAGATCTGTTATCTAACAAGTCCATCCTAATTTGAATGCATTAACTGAGTGGTAACTGTAGGCAGGTGGAGCATGGCTAGAGGGGTGGGTTACTGGGAGCATGCCCTGGAAGGCTTCCTCTTCCTTATAGACCCTTCCCACCACCACCCTCTCTCTTTCTGCCTCCCAGCTACCATACAGTGAACCGTTTTCCTCTGCTAAGCCTTTCTACCATGATGTTCTGCCTCAACTCAGGTCCAGAGCAATGGAATCAGATGACCATAGACTGAATCTCAATAACCATGAACCAAAATAAACTTCCTCCTTTAACTTTGTTCTTGTCAGGTATTTTTGTAACAGTGACTAAAAGATGACTAACACACCATGTATTCCATATGTTCAGTTTCATTTGGGCAGTAGAAGTCAAAAGGAACTCCAGGATAACCAGACCAATGGTAGATTGGTCTGTTGTCTGTTACTATAGTGAGAATACATGAAGTTGGGTGCTTAATAAGGGAAAAAAATATTTATCACATAGTTCTGAAAGTTCAAGTTCATGGCACAGCCTTGTGTGGCCATAGGAAGGACCTCATGGCAGATGGTATCACAATGGCAGGAGTTCAGTTCAAGCAGAAGAGGTCATATGGCCAAACAGGAAGCTGGGGGAAAGGACGGTAATGACCTCTCACTAGGTCCTACCTCTTAAATGTGATCTTAACAGTCACCACCTCTTAAAATCACCACACTGGTACCATGCTCCCAACATGTGAAACTTTGGGAGACAGGCTTAACCCATATCCAAACTATAGCAAACGATTCAATGACCAGAGTTCTTAGGTCTCCCTAAATCCCAACATAAAAAGAAAAAATTACAACACTATAAAGCCCGTCCTCAAAAAGTCATGAATAATATTTACAATCAAACCAGGTGACCAGCTGTCTCTAAAGAGAGGCAAGTGAGAACAAATCATCAAGAGTCACAAGACCAGCATGGTATCAGTAATTGTGTGGAAGAAATCAGACAGAAGAAAAAGAGGACATAAATTAAAAACCCTGAAAACTGGAGAATTCATAGGGTCAGGCTGAGAATGGGCAACTGAAACTAGATAGGTTTTGCTGATTCAATACCAAGTTATTGCTAGAGTTCTGCAATAGAAATAGAAAACACCAAGTTGTCTGACCTCCATGAACTCTCAAAACAACTGGCCAAGGCACATTTCCACATAAGGCTCCACATTGAGGAGATGGGCAGAATAGATAGATACAGAAAATTAGAATTCAGAATGAATTTATATCCTCACATGGTTCATTTAAAAGTAAATATAGTAAGCAATACATTTCAGGGAGGAAATCTAATTTAACAGTTCCTGATTATTTCTTTTATTCACTATTATATACACATTGATTATCAAAGTGTCTGGAACATAGTAGCAACTCACATAATATTTCTAAAGTGACTGAATGATTTATTTGAAATTAATTGCTATATCACTGAAATATGTTTAGGAGGCATTGTCAAATACTGTAGGAGTTATAGAAACCAGTTTCTTATCACTTTTGGTAAGGAGATAACTATGACTCCTAGAACAGCCTTTAGAGAATACTTACCCCAAATTCTTCTCCAAGCAAAAAAGGAAAATCTATTATACATTCATAGATTTTAAAATAATTGTCTCAATAAAGCGTATGTAACATTTTTAAATACTGGAAAATTTGGAGCATATAAATTCACATTTAATTATTGTATTCAGAAATTGAGTCTTTTGACTGTTCACAACCAAACATTCTATATTTAAATAACTGTCAAGCCCAAGTGTAGGGCATGATGTAACGTGGGGCATGTTGTATCAGAAAAGAGGAAACCTAACTTGCTGGCTGCTACTCGCTTCCCAGTCCTGGGGCCACAGGTGGCTAAGAGAGCACCTAAGGATTAGTCAGAAGGCATTGCCATGGGTTGTGATGAAGAATCGGACCACCTCTAGGATAGGCTCAGAACCCCTCTGCCCTCATGGACATTACTGCCTGTAGGATGAGTGTAGATGTAAATTCTCCCCACCCTGCTAACCTTTACCCTGATTGGCTCCTGTACATTATATTAGCTGTGTGTGTTTTCTCATTAAACGAGATCCTGCTTTGACAGTTCTCCCTGGCGCGTCTGATTGTCCTCCAGGGAAGGAGGGCTGGGTGTGGGCGGCCAGTCAACCTTTACCTTTCTTGGCCTGTCCTGGCCAGAGCGTGCTCCCCCAATCTCTCCCACAGGTCAGGAGGGAACGGGAGGGGGGCTAAAAACCCCGACACCCAAGAATCTTCATTTTTAAAAAGCTCAATTAGTTATCCTTAGTGAACAGAAATGCAAAAATTCTTAATAGAATCCTGGCAAATCACAGACAAAAACATATTAAAAAGATAGTGCACCATGATCAAATGGCGTTCACCCCACAGATGCAAGGTTGGTTCAACATGCAGAAATCAATAAATGTAATTCATCACATCAAAAGACTTTAAGAATCACATGATTATCTCAATAGATGCAGATAAATTATTTGACAAAATTCATCACTCATTAATGGTTCAAAATACTAGAAAAAATAGACATAGTAGGAACATATTTCAACATTGTAAAAGCTATATGCTTTAAACCCAAGGCCAACATCATTGCTAAAGGAAAAATAACTGAAAGCATTCCCTGCAAAATATGGAACAAGACAGGAATGCCCTCTTTTACCACTTCTATTCAACTCTGGCCAAGGAAATAAAATAAAAGAAAAAAATTAAAGGGATATGGATAGGGAAAGAAGAGCTCAAACTATCCCTATTTGCCAATGACATGATTCTATAAGAATCTTTAGAAGACCCAAAAAACTCCACCAGAAAACTTCTGGAACTCATAAATGCATTCAGCAAATTAGCAGGATATAAAATTAACACCCATAAATCAAATGCATTCCTATACACTATTAATGAATTGGCTGAAAGTGAAATTAGGAAAACTATCCCATTCACAATAGTCTCAAAATAAAATAAAATACTTGGGAATAAATCTAACAAAAGAGGTGAAAGACCTCTGCAATGAAACTACAGAATACTACAGAAAGAAATTGAAGAAGACCTTAGAAGAGGGAAAGATCTCCCACGTACTTGGGTAGGCAGAATTCGTATTGTCAGAATGTCCACAGTATCAAAAGTGCTATACAGATTTCATGCAATTTCTATAAAAATTCCAATGATGTTCTTCATAGAAATAGAAAAAGCAACCATAAAATTCATTTGGAAAAATAAGAGGCCCAGAATAGCCCAAGCAATCCTTGGTGAAAAAAAAGAAAATCAGGAAGCATCACAATGCTAGACCTTAAATTATACTACAGAGCTATAGTAACAAAACAGCATGTTGTTGACACCAAAACAGACACAAAGACCAATGGAACAGAATAGAAAACACTGAGACAAATCCACATAAATACAGTTATCTCATACTAGACAGTGGCACCATAAACACATATTGGAGCAAAAATAGCATCTTCAACAAATGATGCTGGGAAAACTGGAAATCCATACATAGCAGAATGAAATTGAACCCCTATCTCTCATCCTGCAAAATAATCAACTCAAAGTGGATCAAGGGCTTCAGTATTAGACCAGAGACCCTGTGCCTACTAGAAGAAAATGTAGGCCAACTTTCCATCATGTTGGCTTAGGAACCAACTTCCTCAACAAGACTCCTAAAGCACAAGAAGTAAAATCAAGAAACAATAAATGGAACAGTATCAAACTAAAAAGCTTCTCCACAGCAAAGAAAACAATCAAGAATGTGAAGAAAAAGCCCACAGAATGGGAGAAAATCTTTGATTCCTCCAACTCAAATAGACCATTAATCTCCAAGACATACAAAGAACTCAAAAAATTTAGCACCAAAAATCCCAAATAACCCAATCAAAAAATAAGCAAAGGAAGTGAATAGGTACTTCACAGAACAAATATGATCAACTAACAAATATATAAAAAAATGTTCAACATCTCTAGTAAATAGAGAAATTCAAATTAAGACTATACTGAGATTCCATCTCACTCCAGTCAGAATGGCAATTATCAAGAATATAAGTAATGAAAAATGTCGGCAAGAATGTGGGGGAAAAGGTGCACTCATATATTGCTGGTAGGATTGCAAATTGGTGCAACCACTATGGGAAGCAGTATGGAGATTTCTCAAAAAGCTTGGAATGGAACCACCATTGGACCCAGGTATCCCACTTCTCAGTAAATACCCAAAGCACTACAGTGATGCCGCCACATCAGTGTTTATGGCAGCTCAATTTACAATAGCTAAGCTATGGAACCAACCAAGGTGCCCTTCAACAGATGAATGGATAAAGAAAATGTGGTATATATACACAATGGAATATTACTTAGCCATAAAGAAGAATGAAATTATGGCATTTGCAAGTAAATGGATGGAACTGAAGACTGTCATGCTAAGTGAAATAAGCCAATCCCAAGAAACCTCAGGCCAAATGTTCTTTCTGATATGCGGATGCTAGCATACAATGGGGGAGAGAGCGTTAGAAGTTCATTCGATTAGACAAAGGGAAAGGAAGGGAAGGGAGGTGGGATGGGAATAGAAAAGACAGTAGAATGAATCAGACATAACTTTCCTATGTTCACATATGAATACATGACCAGTGTAACTCCACATCATGTAAAACCACAAGAATGATACCCCTAAGTTATACTCCATATGAGTATGTCGAAATACACTCTATTGCCAACTATATCTAAATAAAACAATTTTTTTTTAAAAAAAAGGTCTATTGGTGATTCTTAAGAACACTAACATTTGACAGCTACTGCTTTAAGCATTGGTTACTCATTCTACCATGGGACTATGTCAATGAATTCCTAGGTATATAATCTCACTCTGTTCTCTTCTCACTTAGTCATAAAATTATTGGAAGGTCTGCCAAAGAAAGAAAGCCTTTCTAAACCAAGCAAATATTAACGTATTTATCCTACTAAGAATCTAAATATAAATTCTAGTAATAGACTGGGTTCAGCAATGCTTTTTCAAACAACACATTTGTGAGAATCATATATAATCATTTGCATCACTGTGGATACTTATAAGGAAAAATACATCTGTATTTGTCTATATTTAATGCACTATTTTCTACCTGATAGGGGTTTGCTGAGCCCTAGATATGGACCCTGAGATTACTACATATTTTCAGTAGAGACACATGAGTTCTTTTTCAAGCTTCTGTCCCTCTAGAGAAGAAAAGTCCACATTAATGTAACAGGCTACCTTCGTAACGTACTCATTCTACTTCAAAAATAAATAAATGAATCTGCAGTAGGTTCTGCCACATATAAATGTCACGAATTGGAGAATGCAGGTGAATAATGTACATCATAATACTTGTTTCCATTTAAGTGTTTTGTGATACTGCTGTTTATCATCTTGCTCAGCTGTCGAAAATATTCATTTGAGAAGAAAAGCTCGTACATTGGTGTGAAACCAAGATGCCTTTTCTTTTCCTGTCTACAATGCCTGTCATTTGTCAGGCTAGTGTATTTTTATAGTTCCCTTCCCCCTCTGAAAAGCATTTCTGAGAAACTGCTTTCCAAACTTCCCCACCATAATCTCTAAGGAGTGTGTAAAAAAGGTAAAATTCTGAAGCATGCTCAAGTAAAGCCATAGCAAGCTCGGAATATATTTCTTTCTCAATATTTTGAGTGTTCAAGACGGAAAGAGAATAAGAAGTCCCCCACTTACTGCTATTCCCAGCAATGTTTACATACTTGAATGGTTTTAAGAGGAAGCAATGTAATTATTGTCCTTCTAGTTCTCAAAGGGGTATAATTTCATATTGCATCATCTTTCTTTTCTTTTCCTTTTTTTTTTTTTTTGGATTGGTTTCAGTCTAATTTGCTCTGAGATTTTAAGCTATAATTGTAAAAGATGCATGCAATATATGTCACCATGTTAAATTAGAGCATTTCATAAATGTCATCTGAATGGCAAAACTATATAGCATGGTGTTATTGTAATTTGCTGCAAAACTAATATCAAAATTATTATCAAAATTATGTTTTGACTTTATTACAATGGAAAATCTTACATTAGCATTTATTTCTCACTTGAATAAATGTTATTTTCCATGTCTATAGTTAATGCTGTAAAAAAGTACACTTTTAGGAAAGTTGTTCGATTTATCAATCTTTTTAGGTTAATTTTAGTAACAGTGATGAAAGTTTCTATAAATTTACACAGGATAATGCCTGCTTCCCATAGTATTAGTATATTAAATGAGCAAAAGTACAAACTTCAAATATATTTTGAGAGGAAGTTGTCCACCTAAGATCATAAATTAATAAATTTTTGAAAAGTACCTTTACATGATATTCATTTTTTTGGTATGCAAATCCTTCATTTACATTTAGCACTTAGAGACATATGCAAATGCTGCAAACTCTTTAACAGCAACCAACTCTCCACTAAAGAACCATTCTATTTTCAATTTGTCACTCAACTGTATATACATTGTTATTGCCTAAATATTTGGAATTTTTAATATTAGGATTAAATGAATATGTTTGAGTATAATATACCTATTTTGGTGATTGTTTCAGATGTAGAACACTTTTTAAAAAGTGGAGCAACAAATATACCACTTAAGGTAACCTTGAAAATATTATTATGTTTATAGAGGTTTATTCTTTTGAGAAAATAGGTTAGTGATTAGAATATTTAAAAATAATGTTAAGTTCATTGTGAAAATGGCCTAAATTTAGCTGTGAAAGTTATTTCCACTAAATATGTTCAACTGAACAAAGTATAACATAAATAACTGATATGTAATGTAAGAAACACATTCATGAGTATACTTTCTAGAACTAGGTTGTCATTTTATTTCAAGGAATGCAGAGTATTTCAAATTATCAATGGTGAATAATAGCTGTCATATAAATAGGACACTGGGACAATGCAGACTGCATAGTAATGTGCAGTGGACTTCCTGGATATTCCAGGCTACCAAAATAACACCCACCTGCCCTTGTTAATCTCTGTTTGCACATCAAAACTTTTCTTTGCTCTGCTGCACTTGCCTTGAGTTCTAAGATGTTTATCTCTAAGGACCATGTCAACAGGGCTATGATCTCTCTTTGGTTTCCAGTTGGACTTGCCCAATGGAAGGCAATGCCAGAAACTAGACAGGAGGCCAGGGTACACATTCTTCATGATCCTTCGATAGATGCTGCAAACTGGCTTAGGCTGAACCCCGACCCAGTATCACAATGCTGCTTCATCACTTCCTGTTTTAATTAACAGATAATAAAAAGAAGAAGATGGGCATCTGGGTTGGTTCCACAGTTTAGTTATTGTGAATTGAGTTGCTATAAACATTGATGTGGCTGTGTCACTGTAGTATGCTGATTTTAAGTCCTTTGGGTATAGACCGAGGAGTGGGATAGTTGGGTCAAATGGTGGTTCCATTCCAAGTTTTCTAAGAAACCATCATATTGCTTTCCAGATTGGTTGCATCAATTTGCAGACCCAGCAGCAATGTAAGAGTATGCCTTTTCCCCCACATCCTTGCCAACACTTATTTTTGTATTATTGATAACTACCATTCTAGTTGGTGCGAGATGAAATCTTAGTTTTGATTTACATTAATGGAGAAAGAAATTTTGGTATATATACACAATGGAACATTACTCAGCTTTAAAAGAGAATAAAATTTTGGCATTTGCAGGTAAATGGATGGAGTTGGAGAATATCATGCTAAGTGAAGTAAGCCAATCCCCAAAATCCAAAGCCCAAATGTTCTGATAAGTAAATGTTGATCCATAATGAGGTGAGGGGCATGGGAAGAATGGAGAAACTTTGATTGGGCAAAGGGGAGGTAGTGGAGGGGAGGGGGCATGGGGACAGGAAAGAAGGTGGAATGCAATGGGACATCATTATCCTAGGTACATGTACAACTGCACATATGGTGCAATGCTACATTGTGTACATCCAGAGAAATGAAAAGGTGTGTTGCATTTGTGTACAATGAATCAAAATGCATTCTGATGTCATATATACTTAATTATAGTAAATAAATAAAATTTAAAAAGCTAGATGTAATAATCTTACTAAATAATATTTCAGAATAATAAAAAAAGAATAGTGTGGGTAATAATTACTACATTCTGTTGGTAATCCTTGTCTGTTTTGATATATCTTGTTAGTTCCCCATCCTATCTATACCTTTGTAAATAGTTCCTTTTTTACATTTCCTTAAGATATACCTTTTGTGTACTGTTCTTTTTTTGCTAATGCCCTGACTAGTGTGCTGTCTTTGAGAAGCACTTTCATAGAAAGCCAGATATGAATATAAACAATGTGTTATGCCTAATGCTATAATAAAGATAAGCCATAAGTATAATGGATGTATAAGTGAATATTTCTGGTCATCTACTCAAAATTTATTTCCCTCTTCTTTGCTAGGAGTAAGGTAATTCTAAATGGTTGAAGTGGTAGAGAATCCCCAATCACACTGTTTTTTTTCTTTTTTTCTGTGCAGTCTATTCCCTCCTCATGACTTGTTGGTACACCTTCAAAACACTGGGTCTTAAGCTACAGGCACCATTGAAGAAAATAGACTGAACAAATGTCCTCTAGTACTGACAACACTAATTAAAAAAAAAAAAACATGCAGGAGGGTTTCACAATACAGATTCAATACAAATAATGAGATTCTCATTGTAAATTAGTTAGATAATAAATGCATCATCATTGAAAGAACTTATAATATGGTAGTACCCCCTGGCCAAGATGGAAAAAACACAGTAGAGCTAACGTGTCTTGACCAAAGGTAGGGATATCTGTAAAAATGTCAGTGGTTTATTTCCCAACATTCTACTTCTATTTGAGATTTTTAAAAATGATATTGGCCTTTGTCCACTCCAAAATTGGTATTGTAAATACATGGTTTATTTATAAATCTATGAACCAAGACAAGAAAGATCTCATAAATTTGTTGAGTTTCAAAAGAGACAATTGCATGGCATACCTAAAATGGGGCAATGAGAATCCATCAGAAGCAAGAAAGCATAATACTCCTGCACCTGCTACTGTCCAACATGATACCAGATCTGATATGAGAGACCATATTATTCTCAAATAGCAAGAACGATAGTGATGTTAAAACACGCTCTATTTAGGGAAACTGACACAATATTGTCTAAAGTACAATGCAACTCTTTGCTTGAAGTTTTTTGTTCTTTTCCATCAAAACTAATTGTTGAATTGGTCAAGGAAGTCACTTGTTGACATATTAGGTAAAGTGCCCAATGTCCTATATATAGGATTAATTATGTTTGTAAAAGATACTATATTGTCCCAGTGCTCTATTTCTAGAATAATCTGTATTTTTGTTCTGATAATAAAGAACATATAAGCTGCAGATTATTATTATTATTATTATTATTATTTCCAATCAATTGTAATACACCTGTGACACTGAAATATTCACAAAAGTAAAAACTTAAGATTTAATGAGTTATTAGAATTTGGTATATGAAACATGAATGGATAGGTCTCCTTCCTACTTTTGGATAATGCAAATTTAGCAATCTGCTGTAGAGGGTACTGCTCATGTACGAGGCACTATGCACTGAAACAGGAATATGTTTAGGTAAGATCTCCATGTCTTTAACTTCAATTTGCATCTGGGCTTTGGAAATGTTGCAAGTTTTATGTTTTCCTCTTCTTCATTATTGTCATCTTGGAGGAGTTACATAAAATTTCCCTGAGGTCCAGAGTCCTCAATGGATAAATTAATACAATGGATCAATTAATCATTTCTTCACCAACTTTGGCTAGGCCTGAATTATCTGACTAAAATGCTTGGCATAATTCTTGCTACTGGAAAATGTAAAACAAACAGAACTTATGAAAATCTTCCAGAGTAGTTTTGATCTTCACTCATTTTTACCAACTGCCATTCTGACTTCCTACTTCAAAACGTAGCACTCCCGTACAGTATGCCAAAAGAAGGTCTATCAGGGGAAGGCCAGTAGATTGGCCCACCAGAAGGTAATATCCACCACTTGTGGAGAATGTCAGAGAGCCTAACACCCTAGTCACTAGTTCGCCCTTAGTTCTAGAAGTATATCAACTCGTGAAAATGATCAGCACACTTATTTGGCAGACAAGGGAGGAGAGAAATTAACTATATTCTTTTCTTGAACTAGTCAATATCCTCAAAAAACACCTACAGGATCACTATGCTGTAGTGACTAATCTTTGTAATAAACTTATTATACGTATCTACCTATGTGCATGCCTATCTAAGTAAAATATGCTTTCACCTTTTAATCCTAATCCCAGGGAATCATATACAGTCTAGAGTGGCTGTTATTTCTAAAAGTCTTTAAATGCCCATGTTGGAAACGGCCTTCAAATCTATGATCCACAAACATCCTCAGCAATTCTTTCTTTCCATGGTTCATTTCCTTCCCAGCACCCTCCTCTGGAAATACCTGGGGTGAGGCAGTAATTGCTTTCTCATTTCCTGGTCCCTGAAGCTTCTCTCTCAGGCGTCCATGCACAAGTGTTCTTCAGGCACGTTTTCTCCTTCCACATCCATCTCTCTTGTTGACAAATGTTGCTATGATACGGGTTTCCACAAGGGCATCTGCCACTGTCCTAAGACTTCATCCTCAAGCAGGATCCATCACCAATATGAAGGACCCATCAACCCCAAGGTGCTGATGGGGAATTCTATTCTGAGGGTCTTCACTGAAGAAAAGCCAGTCAGTTCTGTATGTAGAAGAGGACACTCCTCCCATTCTTGGGCTAATTTCTGTCACATGAGTATGAAGCACAAATTGAAGGCTACCTGCCAAGACCTATTTCCCCCTTCCACAGTACACAGTTGTAGCCAGGAAGCAGTTATCCAGCCAGGGATGACATTTTTCTAGCACTAGATACAACTCAGATAGCTATATGTACAGCTGTCACCAGTGCAAGCATAGCAGAAGAGGCCTCTTTCGGACCAGAACATTTTAAAAATGGGAGTTACTTCTCCACACTGTCTTTTCCTTTCCTAAGGAAAGGCAAAGCCAGGCTGTGGAAGGATCCTATGCCCCTGAATTGTCATATGCAGGAAAGCCATAAAGCAACCAGGAACAAGCTGCCTTGAAGAGGTTACAAAAGCAAGAAATAAACATCTGTATTGCCTGCTTCATTAGACATTCAGGGTTTGTTACCTCTGTTAGCCTATCCTAGCTAATACTAGTAACAATACAACGGACTTTGTTTCACATCACAGTACGCTTATTAGTTAAATCAATTCTAACATCTAGCCACTACCTAATGCCACTGTCAATGCTATTATCACTATTGAATCTAGCCTGAAATGAATGCCTGAGGTGTTATGTGGCCAAGTGTGTGTATCCTGACCCTTGGGATGAGCTTGTTCCCAATAAGATGACAGATGTGTCCAAACATCTTAAGGAACTCAACTTAAGCTGAGGATAGGCAGCTCACTTCACTTGCAAATCCATCCACTTTACTTTCATGCAGTTTGTCACAGCCTTGACTTAGGTAACTCCTTCAGTGCTAGCCTTTCTATCCAGCTTGGATTCATTTCTCCTTTGTTCTCTCATTTAAACCCTCAGCTTGTGAAATACAGCCCTCAACATTCTCAGGATACTCAGTTTACTTGGCTAGTTCTCTGAAGGAGAGACCACAGGACTTTCTGCCCAGGTCTTCAGGTTTCTGTGTAAGCTCCAAATAAACTACCCAGGGACCTTTTACTTCCTTCAGCATTCTGATGCATATCACCAACATCCATATATCATACTCTTCCTGGTCAAGTTCCTCATAGATGAAGGGAACTTAATGCTTTACTCTTTTCTGTTTGTATACCTTAATATTTGAGTCATATAAGTGTAACATTTCTAGAAAATTCATGCAATGACTTTTGGACCTGTTTATGGTAATTAATATCAAATACATGGTTGTGAACAGATGAGAAAGCATTGATGTACTGTAGGAAATGGTACATTATGCATAGAAAGTATATTCTGTTCAAAAATATTAAAGTATTTCCTTGAAAATTATCACTCTGGCAGAATAATCAATTCTCATGAGTAGGGTCCCTATTCCTTTTGATTCCATCTTCCATGGGTTGGACCTGAAAATACTTCATTCATTGATGGCTTTCCATTTCATCGAATTCATTTCAACTTCAGTCTCCTTCCTTATTAATCTATTTTCTAATGTCTCTTAATCATTTCTCTCTGTTCTGGTGCTATTGCTGCAGCCTACTGAGGCCTTATTGAGCATTACAATCAACCATTTTTCTCTCTTTTTATATACTTACAACTATATTTTCTGTTAATTTTTTGTATTTTCTTATTTATTGTTTTCTATTTCCATTTCTTTCAAAATAGCTTAGGTTAGACCCTCTCATCTTGAGGACACAACCACAGGCCACATTTTGACCCAAATTTAACAAAGGCTCAATGGTGTAGAAAACTCAGAAAATCATTTGTTTTCAAGATGGAATTGGAAGCATGGGGCAGAGTGAACCCCACATCTGATCAAGTGCACACTCCTCCCTGTATGGGTGTGAAGAAGTAAACACCCACACCTCCCCCTTCCCACATCGACATCCAGCTCCCTACATCTTTATAACTTGAATAGATTTCTAGTTCCTTGGTTACCAGAAACTGCTCCATAGACCAGCTTCAACAACATCAACCTGTGAAGTTTTATAAATGTAAAAGCTTTGTGCCCACCCCCAAATTTCAGAATCAGAATCTGCCTATTAAAAACACACTTAGGCCCAGGGTTGTGGTTCAGAGGTAGATCGCTAACCTAGTACATGTAAGTCACTGGGTTCGATCCTCAGCACCACATAAAAATAAAGATATTGTGCCCACCTATAACTAAAAAATAAATATTAAAAAAAACATACTTAGGATATTCACAGCACACTAATAGTTTGAGAACTGCTGTCTGGCAGACTCCTGCATCTTGACTGTGAGGCTCCCTTGATTGTGGGACTCAACACTTGTGGTTTCTTCAGCTAGATCCAATTACACAACAATCAGGAGAGAAACAACAGGGGTGGGGGGAATCTGGACCAGGGAGCAGGAAAACACTCCTACAATACTTCTTCCATGTCTCCTACAAGAATCCAGATGCATGCTGGGGACTTGACTGAAACCTTCTCATCTCATCAGCAGTATCTGTGGGGCTAGGTGCAGTAGGTAGTACAGGAATTGTAGCACAAAGGGACAAGGGCAGTGGAGGGACAGGTTGCAGCCAGACAGTTTGCTTCTTCCATTGAGTCAGGATCCCTAGCTACATGCACTTTAATTGTGGGTTCATAGACCCATTCTAAGAAACCTCAAGACACAGAAAAAAGTTCTTCAATTTGTGTACTTCAATAATTGAGTCATAAACCATATAAGGTGGAACATTTACCTAGAACTTGGTAAAGACATGAAGGTCTAGGCACAAACTATGTGGTGTCTCATTCTGAAAATTAGCTGACAATAACTGATCATTTCTGAATGTAGAGGGCTGGATTCACAAGAATGGGTACAAAGGTCCTAGCATACAAATGAGAAAACAAGGGGGAAATGAATCTCAGCTTGATGGAAAGGCTAATATCTGGGCCTCTGTCTGGTTCATTTAGACTTAAATTTCACTAGATGCAGAAATAGGAAAGGATAGTCCACCTGAAGATGCATGTCAAGAAACTCAAGCATGGAGTCAATGAACCAAGAAGGAAGTGCTGTGGCATCCTGGGAACTCACATTATAAGTACCTATACTAAGGACCATGCCTGCTCACAAGACAAATGGACTTCTTTTCCACAGTGCTGTGACTTAACATCTTTTGGCTCATGTAACACTTTTGGATCTGATGAAAGTATTGAACCTTCTTGCTTCAGAAATATAAAGAAGAAAAACACAGAAAGAAAGGAAAATACACAGATTCTTGCATACAGTTTAAGGTTTACACAGATACTCGGGGACTGTATATTAGAACTCCTCAATAATAATTACTCTTCATTTTCCTGTCTCCTATTAATATTGTCATTTCACTTTAGCTGTTCTTGACCTCAGTGTGAGTATTTTTAGGATTCAGTGACTCAGAGAATTACTTCATGCCATTCTCAAGATCTTGGCATTCACATAAGAAAGCATTACAATATTTCTTATGGAAGAATATGGCAAACATGCCACATCTTATGAGATTGGATTGAGTTTTAAAAGGCAAGTGCCAAAGGGAAAGTTCCCTTCCAGAACACACAGCGCACAAGGCACTCACTCAGGCCATTTGGGGCTGGCTTGATTCCTAAGTTATTATAACAAAATGAGACTTGAACTACTGCCTAATTTTCTTGTATGCTCCCTAATATTATTAAGGATTGCAATTTCATGAATTTAAAAAATGTCCTTGAATTCAATTTTACAGTTTATAATTCTGACACTGTTCACAACTTTTTTTAGTGTGTATTCTGGTATCCCAGTAAGTTTTTATCCCAGTAACATTTTTTTTTTTACACAATATATGTCTGACAAAATATTTCCATGGGTACTAATAATCCATACTCTCTCTCTAAATATACAGCATGAGAAAATAATAAAATTAAGGTAAAATATGTACATGATTTAGAGATAAACAATATAGAGGTTTTAAATTCATCAAAACTATCACTTTTATTAACATTCATATTCATTTCCTATATGTAGCTCTGCCTACACATCAAATTTAATAAAAATATTTTTATCCCTATAAAACTAATAACAGCAGATTTGGAAACAAAATATTTAAATTGGAGAATGTTTTTTAAACAAAAAAATTAACATTTTTAAAGATGTCTTAAAATTAAAGATTTCATAAAATTTAAAGATTTCATAAAATTTTAAACTTTATTTTTACACATGGAAAAGTACAAATGTACATAACCATAAAAAAAAAGACCTCTTGTTTGCTCCTTTCCTTTCTCTGCTCTCATTTCTAAGACTTTAGTACATATTATAGTGTGTAGCAATACTTCACTTCTTTCTACTGTTGAATAAATTTAATAGTATTCCACTGTGTCTTTATATTTCATTTTATTATTTATTTATTTCATTGGTTCACAGACAGTTAGATTATTTCTATATTTTGACTACTACTAATAATTTGGATTTTACATTTATGAATAAGATTTGTGAAGATGTTTGTTTTTCACTTGGATATACACAGAGGACTGAAACTTCTTGGTCACTGCATAACTGTGTTTAATACTTTGAGGAATATTAGACTTTTAAACTATGTCTAAAATTGGTTAACCATACTTGTGTGTGGCTATATCTCATTTTCCTACTTTATAATGTTTATTTATGTTTTTATCTCTTCTCTAATACAATGAAATTGATTACTATAGCTATATATTAAGCTTTTAGTTTTTTAATTTATTTTTTAAATACATGACAATAGTGGAATGCATTACACTCCTTATATTAAGCTTTTAAATAAAACTTTTAAATAAAGCTTTTAAATTAGAAATTTCCCATTTTTACTTCCCATCTTGTGAAAACTTTTTTAGCCATTTTAAAATTGCCACGTAAACTTTGATATGATTTGTCTAGACTGAGAAAGAAAAATCTCACTGGGACAATGACTAGAATTTCCTGTAATATCCTATACGTTAATTTGGAAGGAAGTGACCATTTTTTCTATGCTGTCTTCCAATCCATTAATATAAAACAACTCTCTCTTTAGATCTTTGGTTGCTTTCTTTTATCAGATTTTTGTGGATTGCAGCATTTAAATACATATCCTTAGCATACACATACATATCTTAAGCAATACGGAGTATTTGATTTCTGTGTTCAAATGCTCAAAACTAGAATTTAGAAATAGAATTTTTAGATGTGGATCTCATATTATGAAACTTCATGGAACTCATTTATTAGTTCTAAAGGTTTTTTTTATTACTTGTGATTTTCTACATAGATGATCATGTCAATGCAAATAACAACAATTCTATTTTTTTTTCCTTTCTAATCAGTGTGCCTTTTATATCCTTTTCTTGATTTACTGTGATGGCTAAACCACTATGTACTATAGTGAATACTAGTACTGAGAGTGGATATCCTTGTCTCATTTTTTATTTTACAAGAAAGAACTTAGTCTTTAATTTGAAAGTAGGATGTCATATGTAGGTAGTTTTTTTATGGTAATTTTTTTCCAAATGAAGGATGTTCTCTGTTACTTTTGTTTGTTTAGTGTGATTGGGTATTGAAATTTACCAAAAAATATTTCTGTCCCTATTATCATAATGTGGTTTTTCTGTCTTTAGCCTGTTAACAAGGTAAATTATATTGGTTGATTTTCAAATACTGAACCAGTATTACAATCCTAGAATAAAACCACACTGGTATTTGTTCATAATTATTATTTTCATGTTGCTGACTTCTATTTGCCAAAATTTTGTTAAGAATTTTGGTATCTATATTCATAAAATAAATATATGAATAAATATATTCATAAAATATAGGTGTTGGTCTATAATTTTCTTTTATGGGCCACGTTTGCCTGGTTTTGATAAACTTTGATAAAATACATTAGGAAGTGTTCCTTCCTCTCCTTTTTCTGTAAGAGATGAAGAACTGGCATTAATCAATCTAATGGTTTAGTAGCATTCTTCAGTAATCTGGGTGTGGATATTTCCGTTTTGGAAGTTGTTAAATTACAAGTTCAATTACCTTATTAGTTGTAGGGCTATTCTAAGTTATTTTTGGTATTAGTGAGCTGTGGCAAATTTTGCTTTTGAAACAGAACCTTCAATTCATCTAAGTTATACATGTATAGAGTTATTAGTAACATTATCTTTTTAATATCTGCAAGATCTTTAGTCATATTCCTGTTTCAATTCTGCTATTAGTAATCTATATTTTCTCCTTTTTTGTCAGTCTTGGTAGAGGTTGGTCAATTTTGTTGATTTTTCCAAAGAGCCAGAGTTTATCATTGATTCTTTTGTTTTAAACTTTATTGAATTCTGCTCCACTGTTTTACTATTTCCTTTATTCTTCTTAATTTTAGTTTATTTTGTTCTTTTTTTAAAATGGACGTCTAGATTATTGAGATATTTTCTGGTTTCTAAAGTAAGCTCATAATGGTACAAAATTTCTTATCACATAATTTTTAATATGTTGCATTATAATTTTTGTTCAGTTCAATATTTCCTTTTACATTCCTATTGATGCATTTTCTATGACCTGTGGTAAAATGTTTGTTTTGTTTTCAAGCAATTGAAGATTCTTTTTACCCTTATGTTGTTTATTTCTACTTTGATTTATTTTTTGTAGTCAACATATATTCCCTCCTTTATGGTTTTGGTTTTTTAAAAATATTTGCTGAGGTTTTATTGATAATCCAGGATATTGTCTATATTGGTATATAAACATTATATGTACATATTCTGCTGTTCATTGTCCATTGTTACATAATTCTTAATGGTTAAAGGTATTATTTACTTCTATTACTTTTGCTGATTTTTTGTTGAATTGTCCTATCAAATTGTTGAAAGGAGGATGTTGAAACTTCCACTGTGGGTTTTTCTGTTTGTTCTCACTTTTATCAGTTTTTTTCTTCATAAATTTGGCAACTCTGCTGTTTGGTACATATGCATTGATGGTTTATATGTCTTCTTGCTTAAGTGACTCTTTTATCATTAGGTAATGTTGGTCTCTAGAAATTTTTGAAATCTGCAAAAAAATTAAATAAAAATCTGCATTATTTAATATTAATATAGCGACTCTTAACTTGCTTTATGCTAACTTTGGTAAAGTAGAACATTTTTCATTCTTTCTACAACTTTTACTTTTTCTTACTGCTAATGAGTTACTTGAACATATTTCAGAATTCCATTTTTATTAATTGCAATATTTTGAGAACATATTTTTGGATGGCTTGTTTAGTAGTTGTTCTAGGCAATATATTGTATGTACATGATGTATCAAACATTTCTGTTTTAAAATCATTTCCAGTTAAGAGTGGAAAAATGTTCCATTTATATTATTTTGCCCTCTGTTTTAAATATAGTTATCTGAAACATTACTTTTGATATGTTGGGAACTACATGACAAAGCAATATAATTTTTGTTTCAACCAACAAATAGAAAAAATAGAGGGAAAAGTCATTTATCAATATTTTAACTGTCTCTGAAGTTCATTATTTCCTGACATTTAAACTTTCCTCTTTTTATGCTTTCTTTTTGTTCAGAGAAAATCTTTTAGCCAATAGATATGCTGGAGACAAATCTTAATTACCCTTCATCTGAGAATATCTGCATTTCCTCATTTTTGAAGCATATTTTGAAGCATATTTCCTCATTTTTGAAGAATATCTGCATTTCTTCATTTTTGAAGCATATTTTCACTAATATAGAGCTCCAGGTTGATTATTCTCTTCATTTCAGCATTTGAAAAATGCTGTCCACCTTCTCCTGATCTCTACAGTTTCTGATGAGAAATCATCAGCTGTCTTTGAAATTGATTTTACTCCAATAGGTGATATACTACTACTCTCCAGCTGCTTTTACTTTTTCTTTTGTTTTCAGAAACTTGACTTAAATGTGTTTAGAGTAGATTACTTTGGGTTTATATTGTTAAGATTTCATTAATTTTCTTGAGATTCTAGGTTGAAAATACTTTGTTAAATTTTAGAATTTTCAGACATCCTGTCTTCAACTTGTTTCAACACACTCATCTTCCTTACTCTTTTTTTCTAAGACTCTCATGACCTGAAAGTTATATCCCACAGGTCCCTAATGCCGAATTCATCTCTTTTTTCCACTCCATTTTACTTGTGCTGTTTAGATTGGGTAATTTCTATTGTGTTACCTTCAATATCACTAATCCTTTTTTTTGTGTCTTCCATTCTGCCCATTGTTCTTAGTCTACTTATTCATTGATCCCATCCACTGAGTTTTGTTTGTTTTTTTTAATTCCAGTCATTGAATTTTTTTAATTCTAAAATTTCAACCTGGTTCTTATTTATATCTTCTATTTCTTTGCTGAGACTATTTTTTTTCTAGTGTGTTCCTGTTATAGTTTAAATCTAGAATGTCCCACAAAAGCTCATCTATAGAGTATTTGGTCCCTAATCAGCAACATCCAGAGGTGAGGCCTTTAAAAAGGAAATGATTGGATCATGAGGGCTCTAGCCTCATCCATGGGTTAATGAATTTGATGGACAACTCCAAGTTATGGAATCAGCTCAGATGCCCTTTGAAAGATTAATGGATAAAGAAAATGTGTTATATATTCACAATGGAGTTTTACTCAGTCACAAAACTAAAATTATGGTATTTTCTGGTAAATGAATAGCACTAGAGAACATCATGCTAACTGAAATAAGCCAGGCTCAGAAACTCAGCAGTTGAATATTTTCTCCCATATGCAGCAGCTAGACCAAAATAAGGGGGGTGGGAAGGAGAATTAAACCAATGAAAATTAAAAAGAGATCAGCAGAGCAGACCAAATGGACAGGTGGGGAGGAAGCATGGATGAGAAAAGGAAGAAACAGAGGGATTGGACTGAACAAAGTGCTATGTGCACATATGAATATACTATAGTGGATTTCATCTTTCTGTATATCTATAAAGTACCACTTTTTAAAATTCTATATAAAGAGAAGGAAGACCAGTAGAGTAGCAGAACGAGAGCAAAGGAAGGGAAAGGGGAGGAAAGGAAGAAGTACTGGGAACAGAAGTGCAGAAAATCATATTTCATGCATGTGTGATTATGTCAGAATGGACCCACATGTTATGTATAACTGTACTTCACTAGTAAAAAAATTAAAAATGAAAAAAAAATAATTTGAATAGGGTGGGTACAGTGACACATGACTATAATCCTAACTACTCAGGGGGCTCTGAGACAGGAGGATTTTCAGTTCTGAGATCAAGCTGGACAATTAAATGACTCCATCTCAAAATTATATATATATATGACTAGGGGTATAGTTCAGTTGACTAGCACCCTTGGATTTAATCCTCAGTACTGTCAAAAGACAAAAATAAAATATCATAATTGGAATGAATTATTGGAAAGTAGAATCTTCTTGGAGAAAGGAGGTCACAGGGGGCATGCCTGGGAAGGGTTTATCTTATCTCTGTCCCCTTCTCTACTCCCTTATTTCTTACCTAGCTATCATAAACTGAGCAGCATTCTTCTGCCATGCCCTTCCACCATGATGGTCTTTCTCACCTCCGGCTCAGAGCCATGAAACCAGCTAATCACGCCCCCAAACCTCAAAAATCATAAGCCAAAATAACTCTTTTCTCCTTTGTCTATGTTTGGTACTTTGGTCACAGTTCTGATGGATTCTTTAAAATCCTACAATTCTAACTATTCTAACTTTTTTTTTTATCATGTTAGTGCTAATTTTGTTTATTCTTTTTTTCTCTTCTTAGTTCTTCATAAATTATTATTTTCTTCTTTTTACTGAAACCTGTACATTTTGATGTCAAAAGCTCTGGATCTTTGGAAAAATCTTCTGTTTTGGTTAGGCCTTTCAGCGAATAAAAAGGGAATTCTGTCTTGTATTGTTAGTTAAGATGGAAGCCAAGTTTTCCCACTGATACTTAGTGAAAGTGAGTCTTCCTGTACCACTGGACAGGGTTAGAAGTTCTTGCTCTTCACTAGATCTCTTAGGTTACCTATATAACTGATAGGGAAAGGACTTTCTCTATGTCAAGGAACCCTCAAGGTTTGTTTGGATAAACAAATAACATCAAGGTCCAGAGAGGATCCATATTTTAAAAAGTCGTTGCTTTGGCTTACCCTTCTACAATTCCACTCAAAAATTAGACCCATCATACAAGAGGTAAGGGAAAGGATCTAAAACTAGAAATGTGCTGGAACAGTCTGAACTGTCTTGTAATAGCACATTAGAGAATGTCTCTTTCAAATTCCATATTCAATGATATCTCATTAGTAGGCTGAAATTGACCAGAGTGGAATTTTTTTTGCCTGGAATAATCCATTCCTAAATATTTGTGAAGAACTACCCCAAACTGTCTACCACTTCATTGAAATGAACTTGAAATATAAATTTGGGTTCAGAAAAAATTTACTTTTATTTCTTGTAAATACTTATACTTCCATCTGACTTGTGAGATTGACAGAAAAATCTGCCATACTTGAATTCACATGGGTTTTGACAGTTAGTTAGGTTTTTAGTGCATAATCTTTCATTACTCTATACCAAGCTTACATAAACTTACATCTTCAGTGAGAAAAAAAAACTGTCCTCTAAGTGACAATTGTACATGATGCTAAGATTATTTAATGACCATTCTGAACAACAATCTATGAGATAATGGGGTCAATATGCTGATAGAGGTATCCTGTGCATGAATCTGTCACAGAGACAAGCAAGGGCAGCAGAGAAAAAAAAATATTTTGAGGAGAGTGAGGGAGAACTCTGTAAATGGACAAGCAAGTTTCGGAAACTCTAAGAATCACAGAGTCAGTAAGGCAACCTGGAGAAATGAACAAAGCAAGTTATACTTTTAAACTTGGCTCTCTGGGAGGAGGAAGATTACCTCAGAACAGTCATGTCGACATCTCATACATGCTGGGTAAATGTAAGCAGAAAAGCGCCAGTGGTCCCGATAATAGCAGCAAGTCAACCTTCCTACATATAGGAGAATCCCAGTCCTCACAAGCTTTAAATTCAGTTTGGAAACTGGCTGGTGTAAGAGTGATTGCTCTGTTCCAAAGAAGGAATTCACTCTGTGTACCCTCAATCCCCAGAATATAAGCTGCTACAACAGTCACAGCTGGAGCCCATTTTGATTTATTTAGCCCTGGCAGTGGGTCCCTTCATACTGTCAGAAGTCTGGGCATGGTACACACCTTACTAAGTGGAAAACAACCCCTCATCATCCTACAGCTTCAGGATCAGTGGCTGCTATAGTTGTATGCTCAACTTCTACTCAAACTTACTTAATAAAACTAGCCCACAGCATTGAGAATGTAGCTATAGTGCAAAGACTTAGTTTCACTCATTCCTGCTGATCAGGAGCTAGGAAATATCCCATCTATGTTCCACACAGTTCCAGGAACACATCAACCAGAAGCCCCATCCCCTGGCTTTATCTGCATTCACTGAGTGGAAACTAGGAAAGGTACACTTTCCAGTTTATACCCTTGGGACTCCAATTGCTGGTGTGAAAAAATAGCATTACCCATGTTTGTTCTTGGGGACCAGGGGAAAATTCCATTTATGTCCTATAACTCCAGACCCATGGCTACCAATGACACAAACCTTGTAACTACCTGCACTTTATTAAATGACCTAGGGACATTACCAATCATAATACACAGCTCTGAACCACCGATAACAAATCTATAATCCTGGTACCACCCATACTCAAACCACAAGACTTAGTGATGTTCTACTTCATAGCCCACAGACTTGAGATTTCAGATGCTGGTACCCAAAGTGCTGACATTACTTGTGCTTGTCCCTTGGGATATGTGGAAGGTACCATCTGGGCATCAGAGCTCTATGAAAGAAGATAACAATACTATAAGCTCCAGCAGCAATTTTAGTCACCCCTGCATTACCTAAGGATGGTCCCCTTAGTTTTCTACAAACTCAAATCTAAAGTTACTGGTATCATAGATATGAGCATCACCTGTTGTTGCCCCCCACCCTACGGTCTGGGGAAGGTCCCATCCCTTCCTAGTACCACAGGCCTAGACATCTTCCACATTCATCCTGATGTACTAGGGAAGGTCTCTTTCATATTATATATCATAGGTACCACGGTTGCTTGTATCATAGCACTTGGTTTCACCTGTGATTGACAAAAGGGACCTCGGAACATACAACCAAGACTGTGGCAGATGCCTGCCTCCCCAAGCACCAATGTGAGAATACTCAACTCTGAGGACACATACCTTTAGAAGCTATATGTACCACAAAGTCACGTAACTACCTTCATAAACTGTTGTGGTCTAGAGGCACTGAGAGACCTTGTTAACATCAAAGATGAATAAACCACACAAAAACTATATTTCTGAGCTTTCAAGCTTCACTCTAACCAAAAGCAAAGTGCCTACCCAACTGACATCCTATCTTTAAAAAAAAAAATCCTATAAAAGCTACTCCATAAAATTAGAAGGGCAAACATTATATCAAATGCACAGGCATCCACTCAAGGACATGAGAAGAAACATGAAACATGACATTATCAAAGGAAAACAGTGATTCTCCAAAACTGAATCCTTATTTTAAGGAAATCTATAAATGCCTGAAAAAAAAATTCAAAATAACAATCTTAAGAAAAGTCTGTGAGATGAATAATAATACATGTGACAATACAAAAATATAAGGAGAAAATTTTAGTATATATGTGAGAAATTCACTAAAGGGATTGAAGTCACCAAAAAAGAACCAATCATTAATACTGGAGTTAAACATCAATCAGTGAAATTAAAGATACACAGTAGGCTACAAGCAGTCAGAAGAATCTTTGAACTTGAAGACACATCTTTTGAACTAATACAGTCAGATAAAAAGAAAAAAAATATTAAAAAGAATGAAGAGGGGCGGGGGTTGTGGCTCAGTGACAGAGCACTTGCCTTGCACTGGTGAGGCACTGGGGTTTGATCCTCAGCATCACATAAAAATAAATAAATAAATAAAAGTTAAATTCTTTAAAGAGGAGGAGGAGGAGGAGCAGGAGGGAGAGGAGGAGGAGGGGGAGGGAGAGAAGCAGGAGGAGGAGGGAGAGGAGGAGGAGGAGGACACAAACTTTATGGGACAGTGTTAAGTGAACAATTATTTGCACTATAGTAATTCCAGAAGGTGAAGAAAAGGGGAAAGGCACCGAAAGCCTATTTCATGAAACAATAGCTGAAATTTCCCCAAACTTCAAAAAGATGTGGACATACAGATACAAGAAACCCAAAGGACTCTAACTAGATTTCACCGAAAAAGACCTTCACCAATGCATATTATAGCAAAAATGTCACTTGGACATGACAAAGAGAGAATGCTTAAAAAGAGAGAATACAGAATAAAGTCATATAAAAAGGAATGCTCCTTAAGACTTACAGCAGATTTCTTAGCATCAAGCTTAGAGTGCAGAAGAAAATGGAATGGTATATCAAAAGTACTGAAAGAGGGGGGCACTGCCAACCAAGAACCAAGAAATATTATACATGATAATATTACTCTGCCAAAAAAAAGATGAAATAAAGTATTTCCCACATGCGCAGAGATTGAAGGACTTTATCTCTGCAAGACCAGCCTTATAAGAAATGTGTAATGGAGTCCTACACTAGAAACAAAACAATGAAAACAATCACCATGATGGCACAAATATTCAAAATTTACTAGTAGAATGTATACATGAAATAGAGAAAAGAACCAAACCCAAGTATGATAGAAGACTACCAAATTTAAAAAATGATACAATAATAAGAGGGAAAGAAACCAAATATATGCAAAACAAGCAGAAAACAAGTAACAAATGACAGAAGAAAATTTAAACATACTAATAACTACCTTGAATGTAAAATGAATTAAATTCACCAATAAAAAGACAGATTCAATTTTGCAAAATAGAAATTTGCAAAGTAGATGTTTCCTTCACATGAATGTGAGTGAAATGAAACAATTTTTGAGGTCAAGAAAGGAAAAAGAGGTCTAAGAATCAAAAACGAAGAGAAGGAAATGATAAAAAGCACAGAGAAGCAGAAAAGCAACTCAGAGATAAATATGAAGCAGTCTATAATTTCAACCTCAGTTCCCCAGACGGAGGGGGAACTTGATTCACAAGCCCAAGGCAAGCCTACAGAGTACAGGTGAACCCCAAGGATGAACTAAGAACTAGCAATCTTAACACAGAAGAAACCCACAATTCCTTCAAGACTTAAATCCAGAGCATGGAATTGGGCTGAAAGTGAATACTTCTGGATTGCAGACTAGATTTGGAGAAGAAATCCAATGAATCACTCTCCATTTCTCAGAGTGCTCTAATGAAAACCATGTTGAAAGAGGGGATGGCAATTATTTGGGACTGAGCTATATAGATCAGAATACTCAGAACAATTACAATTTAGGGTCCCTAGGAATACACAACAGCAGAGACTGGATAGAAGATGGCAAAGATAGTCATGGAGAAGGGAAGTCCCACTGAGAAGTTTAAGTAGTAGGTAACTTGGGCTACAGAGGAAATGGTTGTCAGAGGCACCACCATCTGTCCCAAGGAGTGTGGACCCATCACATGTGTTTACAAGGGGGGCAGGACTGAAACCACTAAGATGTGGGTTGGTAGGTTGCTTGGTTCCTGGGGTTACCCCCTCCAGCACAGAATTCATGGGTTTGTTTGCTTCTCTCATTCCCTAACATCTTTGGGGATACAGATTACCTTGGACGTTTTCTATGCCCTAAACTGCACAGATTGGTGGGAGGGGGTTGGGAATGAGTAGACACCTGCCTGGCCCATGTCATGAACTAGTTGGGCTAGACATAACTCAGATATTTACTCTCTCTTTCTTTCTTTCCCTGGCCCCCTCCCAGTCTCTAGAGTGAATGCAGCCCTGGTGCAGACAAAATACCATTAACCCAGGGAAATGTGGAAAAGACTTCTGCCTACAAAGAACAAGTTTTTAGGAAGGAGCAGAGATAACTTCCAAAAAGGACCCAGTGGCAAGTTAATACCCAGGATATTACCTGGCAGATTCCAATATTATGCATCCCCAAAAGAAACTTCTCCAACCCTAGCATATCAGGAAAAAACATTTTTGGACTTGTTTTTCTTTCTTTCCTTTTCTATTTTTATATACATTTTTATTCTTTAATTGAACTTTTGTCTCTTACTTTCTTCTCACTTTCCCTTCCCTTTCTCATTTTCTTTCCTCTTTTTAAGTCTTACTTCTTCTTTCTCTTCCTCCCCTGTTCCACCTTTTAAAAATTATTTTGTTATTATTAATTATACCTTTATCAATATTTTGACTTAATCATTTTTTCTATATTATTTCCCCCTTTATTTTATTATTGCTGGTAGTTTAGTTTTGGGTTTTAAGTGGTTTTTAGTATACTTATACATTTGGTTTTCTTTACCATAGTTTGTATTTTCCTCTGTTTGGTACTAGGGATCCAGTTCTCAAAGAACAGCTACTCATTAAGAACACCCTAACATAAAAGTGAAAAATATATCCATCCCAACAGATGCACAAACCTCAACATATAAACACACACAAAAATGAAAAAAAAATAAGATAAAATGTCTCTTCCGAGTAAATAACTGGAACTGACTCCAAAATATCAAAGTAAAGGAAATTGCTGACATAATTCAAAATATTGCTGAAATTATCAATTATTCCAAAGAATATACAAATAAATAGCTGGATAAATTAAGAAAAATAATGAAGGATATGAAGGAGGTGTTCAATAAAATCATGGAGAATCTGAAAAAAAGTGAAGTGGATATCTTGGAAATAAAAAGCTCAGAAAAGCAAAAAGCTCAATTGAAAACTTCACAAATAAATATATAAAGAAGACTAAAGAATATCAGGGCTTGAAGACAAGGTGGATGAACTAGCATTTATTTCCGACAGTAATAGAAAATAACAAGAAACTACAAATAGAATGTGTAAACACTCTGGATCAACATTAAAAGACCAAACTGATAACTTTTAGGTTTAGAGGAAGAAGTAGCGGTACAGACTAATGGCACAGAAGACCCATTCTTTGAAATAATAGCAGGAAATTGCCCAAGGCATGGGAAATATATGGACAGCAAGATAAAGAAGAAATTTAGAATCACAAAAAGACATGATTAGAATAGAACCTTCCCATGACATATTATAATTAACTGTCAAATGTACAGAAACAAATAAAGAATATCAAAAGTGCAAAAGATAAGTGTCAAGAATTGTCACCTATAAGGGCAAATCCCTCAGAATAATAGCAGATTTCTTAGTAGAAACTCTAATGATGTATTTCAACCTCTGGGGGGGAAAAACGCAATCCTTGATTACTATATCCACCAAAATAATCCTTCAGGATTGAAGAAGATGAAACCAAGACCTTCAGAGGTAAGAATAAACTATAGGTATTCATTATCCACTAATCCAGCATTGCAGAAGATACTTAAAAAGAATCATAGACAAGAAGAGGAAAGAAGACAAACATAATCATGAAAGCATAGAAAATAATAAACCTTATTAGAAGAGAGGAGAGGGGAATGACAATGAGCAAAGAATCACACATGGTTAGTTTAGTAAACCAATAAACCTCTGAGATGAATAAGGAAGAAAAATTAACATGGATCATTCAAAACAACCAGAAGAAAAGTAACAAAATTTCAGGAACTAGTACAATACTTTCCATAATAATGCTGACATATAAATGGTCTTAATTCTATAGTTAAAAGACACAGACTAGCTGGCTGAATTAAAATTAAATTAAAACAAAACAAAACAAAAAAAAAAAAACAATTGTTTTCTGCGTGCAAGAAACTTACCTCACTGGCAAACACATACACAAGCTGAAGTTAAAGGAGTAACAATAATATTCAAATCAAATGGAATCTAAATGCAAACAGGAATAGCTATACTTCTATTTAACAACATAGACTTCAAGTCAAAATTGATCAAAAAAGACAAGATTCACTACATATTAAGGGTAGTGAATTCTTCAAGAAAAAATGATTATCAACATATATGCACTGAATGTTAGAGCACCTAATTTTGTAAAATAAAAACTACGGGACATAAAAGGAGAGAGGTAGGGCCTAGGATAATAATGTTGAGCGACTTTAAGACTTCATTCTCATCAATATATAGATCCTCCAGGCCAAAAAAAAATCAACAAAGAAACATCAGAGTTAAATTACATTATAGATTAAATGGACTTTAAAGATATCTACAGAATATTACTTTCAACAGCTGCAGAATATATATTCTTTTTATCACCAAAACTTTCCCCCAAACATTTCATATTTTAGGCCACAAAGCAAGTTTTATCAAATACAAAAAAGGAAATAATTTGTTTCAACTCATGAAATCATAACTGAATTAGACTAGAAATTAACAGAGAAACTATAAAAATTATACAAACAGATGAAAATTGAATACTATACTTTTGATTGGACAGTTGAGTCACTGAAGAAATCAGGGGAAATTTAAAAATTCCTAGAATCAAATGAAAAAGAAAATGCAACATACCCATTCCTCTGGATATACTGAAAGCAATTCTAAGAGGGAATTTACAGGTATAAGTTCCTATATTAAATAAACAGCCAGGCATGGTGGCACATGTCTGTAACCACAGTGACTCAGGAGGCTGAGGCAGGGAAATCACAAGTCTGAGGCCAACCTCAGCAACTTAGAAATCCCCTGTTTTAAAATAAAAACAAATAAATAAAAAGGGCTGAAGCTATAGCTCAGTGGTAGAGTGCCCCTGGATTCAAGTCTCAGTATTACAAAATAAATAAATTTTAAAAAACAAAACAGAGATCATAAATAAGTGATCTAATGATGCATCTCACAGTCTTAAAAAAGAATCAAACCAAACCCAAAATTAGTTAAGGGAAAAGAATAATAAAGATCAGAGAAGAAATAAATGAATACAGTCTAAAATTATAATACAAAGAATAAGTGAAATTGAGTTCTTTGAAATAATTAACAAAAATGAAAACCCATTGGACAAAGAGCCTAAAAGAAATACAGAAAATACCCAAATAAATAATAGTACAGACAAAAATGAAGATATTTGTATAGATACCAGTAAGATATTTTTGAAAAATTATATGCAAATAAATTAGAAAGTCTCAAAGAAATGGAAAAATTTATAGACACATATGACCTTCCAAAATCAAACCAACAGAATATAAAAAGCCCAAATATATTAATAACAAGCAATGAGGTTGAAGTAGTAATAAAGAATCTCCCACCAAAGAAAATCTCAGGACTAGTTGGATTCACAAGTAAATTTTGTCAGACTTTTGAGAAGCTAATATCAATATTCCTCAAAATACTGCATAAAATAAAAAAGGAAGTAACTCTCTCAAACTTATTCCATAAAGCCATCATTACCTTGCTATCCCAAACTGATAAGAACAAAAACAAAAATGTACAGCAATATCCTGATGAACACAGATATAAATTCTTAATAAAATATATGCAAATAAAATTCAACAATATATGCAAAAGATCATACACCATGATCAAGTTGATTTCATTACAGGAATGCAAGAATGATTCAAGATATTTAAACCAATATATTTAATACAGAACATAAAAAAAAATCAAAGATAAAAAAAAAATCATAAGATCGTCTCAATAGACACAGAAAAAAAGCCTGTGAGAAAATTCAACATATGTGCATAATAAAAACCATGTATAGAAGGATCAGATTTCAACATACTAAAGGCTATATACAACAAACCCATAGCAAATATTATACTGAATGGGGAAAAACTGAAAGCATTTCCTATAAAATCAGTAACAAAACATAGCTATCTCCCATCACTGCTCTTATTCAATATACAACTTGAAATTTTTGCCACAGCAATAAGGCAAGAGAAAGAAATTAAAGGTATACAAGTAAGAAGAAAGTCAACTTACCCATATTTGCAAATGATGCTTCTACATTTAGGGACCCTAAGAACCACACTAAAAGACCTTAGATTTGAAAAACAAACATTGCACAGTAACAGAAAACAAAATCAACATACACCAATCAAAAATTGGTAACTTTCCTATACAACAATAATGAACCCACTAAGAAAGAAATCCAGAAAATAATCCCATTCACAATAGCTTCAAAAACATAAAATACCTAGGAAAAAACTTAACCTAGAAGGTAATAAACATCTTCAATAAAACTTATAAAATAACAAAGAAAGAAATTAAATAAGATACTAAGTGATGGAAAGACCTTCCATCTTCATGGATAGGCAAAATTAATATTGTTAAAAATGGCCATACTACCAAAAGCAATCTATAAATTCAATGCAATTCCTATCAAAATACCAATGATTTTGTATACAGAATTTTATAAATCCTTAAATTCATGTGAAATCACATAAAAACGAGAGTAGCAAAAGCAATCTTGAGCAAAACCCAAAAACAAATGAATAAAGAAAATGTGGTTTATATACACAATGGAATATATTTGGCTGTAAAGACAGGATTATATTACCCTGTCATTTGCAGCAACGTAGATAAAACTGGAGGCTATTAACTGAAATAAGCCAGACATATGAACAAATAATATCACACATTCTCACATTTGTGGAAATTAATAAATTTACCTTAGAGAAGAATGGAATAGAATAGTGGTCACTAGAAACAGGTAAGACACAAAGAAAGATAGAAAGTAACTCAGGAAGGGGCACCAAAATACAGTTACAGTGGAATAATTAGGTCCTCCCCTCACTTTCTTTCTTTCTTTTTTCTTTTTCTTTTTTTTAACAGCACAGTAGGGTAATGACTAATTTAAAACAATCTGTATTTCAACGTGTCATAGAAGAGTATGAAATTCCCATTACATAAAAATCATTGATAGAAACACTTTTTACCCTAGTTTTATTTTTACACATTATATACATGTATCAGGTTACCATAATGTACCCCATTGGATGTACAAATATTATGTTTCAATGAATTTTTTTTAAATCCAAGACATCAGGGCTCAGGAAAATCTCTCTTCACTCCTCCAGTATTTTTTCAATAAATATTTATTAGGTGCTATTATTTGAAACAATTCTGTTTATGTTAGAGTAAGTAAACAAATTAACAAAGACTATAATAAAAATAACATGGAGAGATGTGAAAAACAGAGACTTGACAATGACTTATTGTGTAATTATTTGGTAAGTTGAGATTTTTTTAAAATTTATCAAAATTTGAATTGTGGCTTCAATGACAAGCAAGACAACTGTTCTGAAAGTTCATGGTAGATATATAAAGATAAGGTATATGAAGATGCAGTCAGAATTTACTAATCCATAAATAAATGATTGTACTATGACTCTTTCTGAGCAAATAGCCCTTTGATAGCATGAAATAAAAATAGTTGAAACTGTCATTGTTTATTCTTTTACTCTTCATCTTTTTAATGAAGCATATGATATCCTCTTATTAACATACTATAGTTACTCTTAGGGCTCTAAAATATATATTTTGTCCTAGTTTATATTTTTCTTTTATAGTAGAAAAACAGTTTTGCATGCATGCTCAAAGTTATATAACAAACGTGTTTTTGTCTTGAGCTTATTGTTTACAAAAAGTACTTGTAACTAGATTGCAGTTTATGCTCCTCGCCACTGTATTCTAAATTATTTATAACAGAATATGTAATTATTAAAAATTAATATAATGGAATTGCTTCTTCAAAACATATTTTTGTTTAACTATTTTCAGAATTTTCACTAAGAACAGATAAAAACTTTAGCTAAAGACCCCCCTTTAAATATGGAGCTTCTGCTTTGGCTTGAGATAGGATATATGGACCCAAGTTAGTTTGAATCTACATTTAAGTAGGTATATATCAATATTTGTAATATAAGTAATAAGAGTATTTAAAAACCATAAAAATCCATTGAACTTTCATGTTAAGAGAAAAATTGGAATAAGAAAATTAGAAGTAGGGTTATTATGACTTCCATTTGGATATTCACATAAGTGACTTTGCTGTACTATCTTCCATGGAACTTTGGGGAAATTTCTTATTTATTAATCATTTATGAGTATTAATTTATCAATAATTTCAGACATATTCTTGGTTTACTTTCCAGTTTACTTGGAACTCTAATCCTCCAATTTTGTGACATTTGCAAAATTAAAACTAAAATGAACCTTTTTAGTAGTGCCATATTTCATGTCTATGATAAACACTGCACAAGATCCCTCCTTAAGTGAGAAAGGAGCTCTATAAAATGCAAACACAAACAGAGAACTTCTTGGAAAATATGGTCTTCCATTGCACAGGGGCCATATCTCTCAAAAGTACTTTCTGGAAAAGAAAGCCATTTTTTATCTTCAATATGGAAAAAAACTCACCAGATCACAAAGGAGGCTCCTGTTTCTAGTTCCAGCTTTATCACAGTCACAGGATTTGCAAACATCAATGGCTGAAGGATCTGCACCCACTTGTCGGAAAAAGTAATCCTTGCACAGTTCACAGTTCCTCCCTGCGTCAGAGAAAGGTTATGCATTGTGACTTCCAATTCATTAAAATCAGCTGCATAATTCAAAATTAAAGACTGTATTCCTTTGAGAGAATTCTATAATTTTCGGGACGTCCATTTTAATGCACCTTTCATCTCTACCTGCCAATTTAGTGATCCAGAGCATATGAAACAATGAACCTGTTACAAACTGTGCTTTCCTTCATTAAACTCCCATCTGTTATATAATACCTCACTTCTAAAAAGCTATGCTTTGTAAGGATCCATACATTTTAAAAGAATTCCTTTCAAAACTTAAAACTTTTCTTCTATGACCAGGCTCTTCATCTCTACCAAATAAGAGAAATTTCTACTTGTAGTAGATGATACTTATATAGTTAGAAGAAGGAAGGTAGCATTAGATATATTTTACCAAAACTCAATTTGTAAAATTGGAGACTTCTCTTAATGTAATTGATTATTCTATAGTTAACATGATTAAAAGTAAATGCTTCTGTTAGTGGTCATTATTTTTCATTCAAATATCCAAATAGAAATTTAATATATTTGGATATACCAAGTAATATTCCTATTAAATGTTAGAATAGTTTTGCCATTTTTTATATATGGAAAAAGCCCTACAGTACAAAGAATGTGAGTAGCATATAAGATAGCAGAAATAAACTCATAGCTATTGATTTTCTCTTTAAACATTATGCACTTTGCTCAAATATTGCTTAAAATGTCCCAATTTTAGACTACAGAAATAAATGAAAATTCACATTTATGGATCCTGGTTATGGACTAATTAAATGAATTTATAATGTTTCTAAAATATTTCCATTTGTATATGCTGATGGCTCCCAAATCTGCCTTCAATCTAGAAATCTCTCCTTTATTTATCATCCAATAAATATTTATGAAGTGATTGCCATGTTGCAAACCTTGTCCTAAATACTGAGAAATGTAGTAGTAAGCAAAACACACAACATCCATTTCTCATCACAGAACTTTCTTCAGTCTAGTGGGTAAAATCAATCTTAAATGAGTAGGAATAGATATACACTTCTCAAGAGTGAGAAGCCTAAGATACCACTAAAGAATATGGATGATTCTGATCTTTTCTGAGGCACCATAAAAGGTTTAGAATAAAGAAACTATAGGATGATTTCCACCTGCCCACTAGAGTGTTCTTCCTATAACTCTTGGACACACACACTGAACATGTCCAAAACAGTATTTGGCATCTTCTCTCTTAGCTTGATCCTCCTGAATCTCCTAACTTGATGGGCAGTGCCAACATTGACTCTACTGCTAAAGCTGGAAGATTAGTTATCAATCTTGACTGGCCTCTTCCCTGAACCTACTTCCTGCTTACAAAATGCTCTCCTTTTTCAATTCTAAATGTCTCTTGGTTACACTTCTATCAACATCTGTTTAAATGTATCTCACCATTATTTCTGACCTGGGCAATTATAGCACACAACTAACTGTTTTTTCCAAACCATTCTTGACCTTCTCCAATCCATTCTCCCCTGGACAACCAAATGGATCTTTGAAAAAACACAAAACTGATTACATCCCTTTCACATGTAAAACCCTTAAGTGTCATCTTATTGACCTTGGTACCCTCAGTGATCTGACTCCCCTACCTTCCTTTCTTTTATTTTTTTAATCCACCAGCCATTTCTCCTCCCATTTCTCCAAAGGTATCATGTTTCAAGCTCCTCTAGGCCATTGCAGATGTTTTCCTTACTGGCTTCCCCACCTGATTAACTCCCATTGTACTTGCCATGTCCTAGCACTCATAGAACAACTTTGGAATTGTTCCTTCAATAGTCTGCCTTTCCTACTATAGAATAACTCAAAGGCAAGAAAATCCATTATCTTATTCATCTTCATATCTCTAGACCTAGCCAAGTCCTTGTGAAACCTTATGTCACCAATAATCATCTAATAAATTCATTCATGCTTCACAGCATCAATTTCAGATCCACCACACTTGGGCCATGATATTTAATAAATTCAGATGCTGCCTATTTCTGTTTATAACATACTGCCCTTCAGAAAATAGTAATTTTCAATGACTAGTCAAAATGTTTTAAAACAGGAATTTATCACTTTCTGCATTTAATTAGTATTTTACAGAAGATTGCCATTTTTTCCATGCCAAGTCTGAACAAATGTAAACACCCCCATGTGAGAGAAAACAGACATAAGGAAGATAAAAGTGACAAAAGAACACTTGTTTGGGGATTTTTTTTCTTCAAACTAAACATTTCTGAATCATGAAAATGTATTTATGATTCAGTCAAACAGTGTGAATCCTTTAAAAAAAAAATTTTTCCTGGGTTGAGGATGTAGCTCAAAGATGAAGCACTTACCTAGCACATATGTGACCCTGAGTTCAATCCCTAGCACCACAAGAAGAAAAAGAAAGAAACTCCTACAGAAAAGATATAGTTCAGAACAAGAGTGTCATTTGGAATTAGGGAAATTTGATGAACCAGCTTTGTTTTTCAAACCTCATAGTATGTAAGCCCATTCTTACATAAGATAACAATAAATACTGTGCATTGTTTATAGGTGCACACAGGCTTCAGGGGCCAAATGAGCAATTTACCATTTGCTGGTTACCTGTAGTGTTATGCTGGCAGGCATCACAGACTCCTCCTCCTCCTCTCTGATGCTCAAGAGGAAAAGGATCTACAGAGGCATTGTAATGGCAGCTCTTGGAATGGCCATTGCACTCACAAGGTTTACAATTGAAAGCATGAAGGTGATTGCCTCTGCGGAAAGGCTTGTCATTATACAGTGGCAGGCAGCGATCACACTGGAACAACAAAATCATATAAGAACAATAAATATCATCTCAGATTTTTTTCTATTAATAATCTAGTCTTTCTCACTAAATGGAAAGCTAATATTCATTATTTAAAAGTCAAGGATCACTGTATTTGAAAAATGTTTATAAGTCAGAAAAAAAAACTCATTATAGGCAAGAGTTATGCTTGTTACAAAACCCTTAAAAATGTCGAAACACTAAAACTTCATACCCTCAATTATAACTGTAAAGGAAAACCAAAAATAATAAAACTAATGTTAATTTAGTACGTTAAAACATTACATATACATACCTGGAAAACCAAGTTACTTTATTTCTTTGCAAAAACTTTATCAACAGTACTTTGAACAATGATGCCCTCTTGTACCATACCTTATTATTCTAAATAAGCATTTTTTCCCCTATGCCTTGGTGAACTGTGATTCTCATTCCAAAATTTGGATCAGCTTTCAACATTTTGACCTTTGTGCTTTTAGTGTTGTGAAACATCCCTGAGAATTGCTCTAATGTAGTAATTTGGCTAGCATTACTTCCTCAGGGGTATCTTCACCTTATTCTTTGCATGGCAACCACTTTCCTCACTGATGGGAATTTCACCCTCTCTAAGGAGCCTGGCTGTACATCTAGAATCTCTCAAAGGGCAACAATGATTAACTTTTTCTTATAAATCCACTAAAGTTCAATTTGAATTTCACCTGCACATTTTCTTTCTTCACAATGTTTTAATTTTTGTCAGCCAATTCCCTTGCAGTGAAAGATGGTGTTTGTCAAGTGTCACATGAGTATATCACTAACAAAGAGGTAACACAGTCACATGATTCTCTGTGAATAAACTGGTTCTGAAAGTGCTATGATCAGTCCAATATTCTTCAAAAGAAGAGTTATAACTTGTCACTAGTTATAATGTGTATCTCTTATAAGTTTCCACAGTAATTTCTGGATTGAAGAGCCAGCAGCTAAGTGTGTGTATGTAACATAAGATTAAAAAAAGGAAATAGAAAAATTATAGGTTATTTGACCACCAAGTCCAAATATTAACATGATATAATTCCTTTTCAAACTTGCATGTATACCTTTTATATTTTCAAAATTTGTACTGTGTACCCCATAAATTACATAGCCCCATATTTTAAGTATCATGAATTTACTGCATTATTTATCATGATTTCCACAAAATAACTCTTTTAATCATTCTGCAATTATTATACATTCAGTTTTGCTCCACACTTATTTTTTGTGGAGAGTGCCAATGTATCTGTGTATTTCCTTAAGAAAATTGTAAGGGATGAAATAATATTTCAAGTAATAAAAACATTTTTATAGATTTTGTTAAATATTACTTTTAGAAAAATTAAGTTTTACCATATTAAATTATCTCTTCACTATTTTGATTTTTTAAAAAGTATTAATCACTGTGGTTTTTTATATATATTATGTCTTTGATTACTAGTGAAGCCAAATATTCCTTATCTACTTTTTGGTTATACAGTCCTTTTTAAAAAAAAGCATTGGGAGGATCCAACATGGCGGCGAGAGGGGAGGCAGCACTTTCAGTACTTCCTCAACAACGGGGTCAGAGAGACGCATGGATACGCTTAGATTCGACCTGCTGAGAAACTCCTAGCAAAATTCCACTAAAGAGAGATCGGCCGGGAATCGGTAGGATTTTTGGAGGTGACAGTCTGCACTAGACGAGTGAATCTCCGCCACGCAGCGCAGAGGTCCAGACCCTGTCTCTTAT
>NW_026000016.1:31081801-31218314 GCF_001458135.2 Marmota marmota marmota | reverse complement strand
AAGGGAAATTGCATGGAAATGGAAGGAGACCCTCAGGGTTATACAAAAGAACATACAAGAGGAAATGAGGGGAAAGGGAAAAATAATACAAGGGGGAGAAATGAAGGTCAGTAGAGGGGGTAGAGAGAGAAGAGGGGAGGGGAGAGGAGGGGGGATAGTAGAGGATAGGAAAGGTAGCAGAACATGACAGTCACTAGTATGGCAATATGTAAATCAATGGATGTGTAATTGATGTGATTCTGCAATCTGCATATGGGCTAAAAATGGGAGTTCATAACCCACTTGAAGCAAAGTGTGAAAGATGATATATCAAGAACTATGTAATGTTTTGAACAACCAACAATAAAAAAAAATTAAAAAAAAATAAATAAATAAATAAATAAAGCATTGATTTTTCTTTCATGTATTCATTTTAATTATTGATTCTAAAGTTCTTATCAGATACTACAATTTTCATTTTTACCTATAAAACAATGGAGATTTAATTTATAATTTTCAAAATATTGATTTCTTCTATCTTATTGGACAATTTTTTTCTGCATAATATTTGATGTGGTATCATGGTAATGGAGACTATTTGGGTGTTTTTTTCTGACTTAAATGCAAATGTCTTTAATGTTACAACTTTTATAATGATGTTGACTACTGATGTCAGGAAGACAATTTTTAAACATTTTAAAGAAGAAATATCTATTGCAAAAAAACAAGATGCCATTATTTAAAAAGGAATACATTGTAAATTTTATTCAATTCTGATTCTTCAACCTGTTGAACTGACAAATCATATCAATTAGTAGATTAAATGGAATCTATACCTGCATTCTTAAGATAAACTCAACATCAGTAATGGTAAATAATGCTAAGTAAAAAAATATTATTTAGAGAACTGCATGTATACTCATAAATAAGACTGCTCCATGTTTTCATAAGGATTGTTAAACTAATTTTTCAACTTTTAATCATGATCAATACATATTTGTATTTTTAACCTTCATTTTAATGTCTTGTTCATTTGAAAGTTCTTTTTGTGCACATACACACAAACCTATTATATTTTGCCAAATTACATTGCATATAAAGTATGATTTCTTCAAGATGAGATTTTAAAAATAGAATAACTAAATAAACACCAGCATTTCTGAAAATGTTTTCCTTATCCTTCATGAAATACTTTTTTGTTGTTGTTGTTCTCACAGTGCTGGGGTTTGAATCTAGAGTCTCAAGCATGATAGGTAAGCATTCTACCCACTGAGGTAGACAGCCCTACTGTGCATTACTGATGTCAGTGTGACTTCCCAAAGCACTCAGTGGCCAGTGTTACCTATTAAATTACAAAGTAGGAACACCAAACCACATAAAAATCATGTCTCCCCATCTGTCCATAAAAATTGTCTTTTGCTCTTTGCTCTTCAAAATTGTTAAAACTATTTTTATATTAGGACAATAAAGAGCATTCTCTGATATTTTGTAAGAAACATTTAATGTTTTAGAACAGTTTGACATATTTCATAATCATTATTGGAATAAACTACAGGGAAAAGCATTTTTGCCAGTTTTTACTTATTCCCCACTGATCCACAGTTGAACCATTTTTTCCTTTAATATTCTTAAAGGGAGAAAGAAAGAAAAGGAACTTAATTGTTCAGTGTATTGCTGTTTAATGGTATTCTTAAAAATTTAGCATGAAAACAAAGTGAAATTTTTCTACTTAACTGAGGAGAAAAAGAAAATTCAGATGTTACATAAATATTAGGTAACATTTTCACATCCAACAAATGTCACATTATATTAATGGGGTAATAATGCACACTATATTTTGGTCAATTTAAAAGTTTATGTAATATTCTTTTTGGAATGATGAGAATTCTTTGTCCCTAATACCATTCCTAACCTTTTGGGCTTTGCTTCTCCCACAGTGCTCTATTAATTCTTGATCTTGCTTCTGCTGCTTTGAACTGAAATGACTGATTTACTTATATGTATTTTTCAGGACATACAAGTTATTGACTTTTATACTTCTTATGTCATTCACACAGTAGGAGCATAATAGACAATTTCTGAACTGTTAACTGAAAGTCACATCTAATCAATGATATTTATGTCCAGAGAAAGCTGTACTTGAAAGAATTTAGAGAAGACACACAATGGACCCAATTCACAAACAAGGTAATAGCTATATGAAGAATTCGTACTTGGCTGTGATAAGATTATTTGCAATAAATCACCACTCACAGATATAAATTCAAACTCATTTTACAAAAGAAAGTTATGCTACCAATCATTGGGACATTTTCAGCTATAAATCTTTGGCTAAAATTATTTAAGAAGAAGAAATGACCCCTTTAAGTGTTTCCTCACCATCAATAACCAAAATAGACATTATTATTGTGGTATGTATATAGGTGACTGTATGACCAATGTGATTCTGCAACCTATACAATCAGAAAAATGAGAAATTATACCCCATTTGATTCAAATGTATGAATTGTCAAGATCATTGTACTGTCATGTGTAGCTAATAAAAATAAATAAATAACCATAAGCAAATCAAATTTATATCACAGATTCAAAAAGAGTTCTCTGTAGGCTACAAACCACACAGCTTGGTTCAACAACTAGTGCTGTCACTTCCTAATATTAAATATTACACATTGTAAAAGGGCCACTGTGAAAAGTAACATGAAATACATACCGTCAAGCCTTAGAAACTATATTAAGCATTTAAAATTGGTTGCTTCCATGAATGGGTAAAGAAGCTCTGGTAGATATACAAAATGGAATATTATTTAGTCATAAGAATGAAATCCTGTTATTTTCAACAACATAAACAGAACTGGAAGATAACATATTGAATGAAATGAGTCAGGCACAGAAAAGACAAATACTGCATGTTCTCACTTATATGTAGAAACACAAAAGATGATCTCTTTATTCTGCACCTCTATGAGAGGTACAGAATAATATAAAAGTCCCCAGAATCTGGAAGAGGGATGGAAGGAAAAAAACCTAAAGAATATAAGAGCACAGTCAATAAAACAAATGATTTAAGAATATAAAGGCACAGTCAATAAGACAAATGATTTATGTTTATACATAGTAAATATGGTTGATGACAATTAATTTCATACTTTAAATAGCTAGTAGAGGGGATTTTGAATATTTCCAACACAAAAAAGTGGTAAATATTTGAGGGAACAAATGTAATAATTACTCTGATTAGATATTACACATTGTATATGTGCAATGAAATATCATACTAGATCCCATAAATATGTACAACTATATTTTTAAACTTTTCTAAAAATGAGTAAAATGATTTATCTAATTGGATTCTCTAGGTCTTGAGTTGCATAGTATACCACATCTGATTTCTATACTTTGACTTGCTAGCCTGTGTTCTTGTGAAATTACCTGAATCTCTTTTTTTCTTCTTCTTCTTTTCTGATACAATAAAATGGGAGTGCTAATTCTGGCCTCATGAGGTTGTTTTAAAAGCTAAGCACTTGTCAAAATATCTGTCACACAGTTGGTCTTCAGTAAACATTATCTATTGCTCTATTGCATTCACAACTGGAAACTAAGGAAGTTAGATAATATGGGCAATGTCATTGGTCAATTAGTCCTTGAATTCACTTTACCTGTATGAATATCAGTGTATTCATGTCTGTTTTCCTCAGCTTTTTTGCTGCTATGACTAAATGACCTGACAAGTACAATTATAGAGGAGCAAAAGTTTATTTGGGGGCTCACAGTTTCACAGGTCTCATTCTCATTATGGGTGGAGAAAGAGTGTGGAAGAGGACAGCAGCTAATGAAACTACCAGGAAGCTGAAAGAGAGACTCCACTTGCTAGATACAAAATATATACCCCAAAGGCATGCCAACAATGCCAGTCCTCCAGCTACACCCTACCTGCCTTTGGTTACCACTCAGTTAATCCCTATCTGGGGATTAACTCATTGATTGAGTTACGGCTCTCATAACCCAATCATTTAACCTCTGAATGTTCTTACACTGTCTCACACATGAGCTTTATGGGGAACACCTAATATCTAAACCATAATAATCTCTAAAAGGAAAATAATTCAACATCTTATTAAGGACAAAATAATATTAGGATAAGGGGTAATATTTAAATAATACCCAAAACAAATCCTGGCAGATGTTATACATTCAAAATCTGGAAGTTACAAGGTAGAAGAAGAAGAAAGAGGAAGAGGTAAAAATGCAATGCAGTTTTTAAGATAATATATGACTGTCAATAATATATAACTGTCCTTATGAAATGTATTATCAGTAAACATTAAGAATGGACTGAGATCATAAATGTACTGGTATATGATCTGCTGTGGCTGAAGTGACCTACAGAGTGCAGCAGGAGTAATTTACGACAAAAAAAAAGATGAACAAAATTTATTACTGGTTAATTTTAACATTTGTAGGTATGACTACCAAGGAGGTTTTATCAATACCTACTTCCTAGGGGCCATCAGATATCATTAGGGTATAACCAATATTTTTATAGTAACCAGAAGTATGGGAGAGATATGCACTAATGGAAGAAATGGGAGAGAAGATGAAAACTCACTTTCTGACTCCTCAGATTTGAAAGAGAGAAATGAGCTCATTAAATTTGCTTCTTCAGCTCAATTAGCCATGCAATTATCCTTATTTCCAATATTTTTAAAACTTTAGTCCATTGTAAAACTTTGACCAAAGGCAAAATTTTACTATAATGATCCCAACTTGGTTTTTTTTTTGCCTTTTTTCAAAATATTCTTATTGAAGAATTTGTTTACCTAAGGGTGATGTTTTTATTTTTCAAGTTATCCTCTCTTGAATTAAAGTTGGTAGAAGTGATATGGAACCTTTGGCCCTGTCACACTGATTACAGATGCAGTTTGTCTTCTACAAAGCAACTGCTGGCTGTTTGAATTTGGGATATTGCCTACATGAGTTAGTGGAGCAAATCCAGCAAACGCATTCCTTTGATATTTCTGTGAAAACAACATTTTTCCCTTTTTAATTATGATCTTTAAAAAATCCTGTCATTGGAGATTTTTATTGTTATTAGCAACAGAAAAGCCACTATCCAAAAGCCTTATTATAAATAAGAGTGGACTAAATGCTGTATCAGTGCTCCAAATACACAATCCTGGACTCCTTAATGTTCAAAATCAAAGAGGAATTCTGCTGCGGACTTACTGAAGTGGATTTGGTCTTACTATTTGTTACTAAAAATTGCAGGCCTTTTTTTGTGTAGAATTTTTAACAACCTGGGAAAATATGAGCAATATGCTAAGTTCTGGAAGTTTATAGTTATCAGTTTACAACTTTAAGATTGAGATTTTTAAAAATTATTATAATGCCAAGATAACAGGAATTTCTAGAGAACATCAGTGCAGACACTGTCCCTAGAAGGGCGGTTTGTCCATGAGCAACATATGTGCAGGTTCCACTGAACCCACACATTCCACTGGACATTCAGGAAGGTAAGATTTAAAACTCTTTGAATTAGATTTTTTTTTAAATGAGGTGTTTACAATAGCCAAAAAGGAAATAAAACTAGGCATATGCTTTAAAGTAAGAAAATGGTTTTCAAACATCATGCTTAAAAGAAATATAATCCAAACATTTATATAGAGAGAATAATATTCATAGTGTAGTTTGAATTTTTAAACCAAGTTTTAAATAACACAGAGTATAATCCTATTTTCTAGATAAAGATGGATTCATCTATGAATATAAAGATACAACTTTAAGAAGAGAGAAATGACACATATTTATTTACAGTAAGAATAATATAAGATACAAAAAAGTACATAAACCAAGAGTACTTGCCAAGGTTATCTATCAGTAGTAGGGTTAAAAATGACTTCCACTTTTAAAACTATTTTCCCACAATGTGCATTTAGTATTAATGTAATAAAATTGGGAACAAATAAAATGTAACTGCATGGATGGTTACAAGAATATTATATATCATTTGCATTATTTGTGTGTAACATTTCACTACAAAAAGCTTAGAAAATTTAAATGTTCCAGTTTTAAATTATACACAGATGATAAGCTACAGATAAAACAATTCTCTTTTCAAGTAAAAAATATAGGGTGAAAGAGTTTATCAGTTATCACTAAGGTGTAGGTTTTTTAAAAGATTTTTTTTCAAAACAATGAGATTTATATATAGAAGAACAGATCTTGAGAGATGACTACCTTTATTTCTGTTTTAAAATATGATTGACAACATACACAACTAAATGACTCACTGACATCAATTCTGGCCTTTAATCCCAAGGATAATTCTATGCTATTATCATATTGTATTTTTTTTACAAAGACAGATAAAAGAGAAGGGATAATTTTGTAGTTGACCCTTTGATTGTAAAGTTTCATAAAGCTATAAAAATTTGGCCACATAAGAGTGTTTTTCACAACTCCTTTCGGACAATACACCAAGATCTATGACAAAATGGAAAAAATAACAATGGGTGAAATATGAGTAGTTTTGGAATATTTATAATTTTCATCTTTTTATATCAATCATTGTACTATTTCATTTAAAATATAGAAAAGTATATGTCTTATATCTTATGCAATTCCTGAAGCCAGCAGTTTTCTATTTAATGTTTCCCTCCTCTCCAGTTGATCCTTTGTCACTTTTAATTAGGTTTCAGTTTGTTCTGTAACAACTGGATTCCTCCAATATGTCCCTGGATGCTCAAATTATAAGATTAGACAATAGCTCTATCAAGGTCAAGGACCTTTATCACTGATTCATCTAATGGCTTTCATTTTGATAGCTTCTTAAAAGCTACTAATCAACTCTACTAAGTTGCAGCCAAATACTTTGACATATTCAGGTAGAAAAATCATTGAATCTAGAAGACACTGATGAAATTTATGTTATTACTTTATATTCTACTAATATACAATGACATTTCTCTCTTCTTGGTCATGAGTTCTTTTGTTACTATTAGAGACTAGCAAAGACAATCTTTCAAAGATAATCCACAGGCCCCAAACCATTTGTATCAACTCTACTCCTATCAGTCTCAATTTTCCTCGTTTATTTCTTAATATCTTCAAAATTACAGAGAAAGTACAAATTGACACAGAGGAAAACGTAAGGTAATTTAAGAATAGGAACAACACATTTATTCAGTCACTTATTCAACAATCTTAAATGCCTACTGCATAACTTCAAAGAAAGGAGAAAGAAAATCTCTTAGTCAAAGATACATAAAATCCATGGGAGCAAAGGAGGAGATCTTCCCGCATGGTACTGACAGGGGAAATTCTTCATGTGCAATGGAATCAATGACTTTTGAAAGCTTCAGTTCATGATGATAATAACCAGGAGCATTAACCACAACTTGACTAGTCCTCAATATTTACAAGTTAAAAAATTAGAGAAGAATCTGTTTTTGTTTATTTACTTTTGTACCAGGAATTGAGCCCAGAGGTGCTTAACCACTAAGCCTTAGTCTCCAAGTCTCTGGGATTATAGGTGTGTGCCATCACATCCAGCAAGAAGCTCTTTTCAAATTATTTTTGTTTAATGTATCAACGTATTTTTAAACATTTTTAAAAGTCACAAGAATTCCCAAGAACAGTAAACAAATGAAATAATCTTTTTTTTCTTAAGTCTACTACATTCAATGTGAGCTAAAATTTTAAAAGGGGCACAAAGGAAAACTATAGGGGCTGCCTCATTTTGTTAAACATTTATAGAGAAAACAATCTTTCATTTTCACCTTTAAAATCATTGCAATTATCACAGTAATAATAGCTCATTTACTTACCAGTTTTCCCTATTAAACCCTGAGCTTCCAGAAGCAAGCACTAGATTTTAATGGTCTGAGCATAATACCTAAAACATTGCAATTGTTCAATAAATGCATACTGAAGTAATGAATTAACAAATGAATGGATTGATTGAGTAAATAAATGGATGAAGGAGGCAACAGAGAGAGTTGGAGAGAAAAAAATAATTTACCTTCTATCCTCAGTAATAAAATAGGCACAAATCTCTCTTCCTAAGTAGTACTTCCAATGTCATAAGATTAGCTAACATCTATGGTGTCAGGCCTCAGTGCTTCACCATGAACTGACTAAATCTTTTCAACAAGTATGAGGTAGGAGTTACTATGAACCCATTTTTCAGATCAGAAAAGTGAGGCATGGAAAAAGAAATTAATTTCCTCTACAATGTAAACTAGACAGTAAAAACTGCAGAGGACAGCAATATTTACTTTTTTAAAAATTCATTTCTATATTCCCAATGCCTTCAAGAAGCTCTTGTCCATTGTAGGCTCTCAATTTATGTATCTGGACTTTCTCCTTCAGAGTCCTTACTCCTAATGGCCACATTACACTGGCTCCATGGATTTAAAATTTTTTTAAAAAAAGTTCCCTGGAGGTGGGAGGGGTAAGTGGATTCTCTATATAGCTCAGTTTATCTTTACTTTCTGCTAAGAGTTTAATCTAGATAAAACAGCCCTGGACCCCACAGATGGAATCATTCCACTCCTGGCCAGAAATTTCTGAGAGGCATCAGTAGCCCCTGCCTATGTGGGAAGGGGAGGAAAGCAATCTGCTTATATGTGAGTGATTACAATAGGCTCACTGTTTAGAGGTCCTTAGTGCTACTTACCGAACTAAAAGAGGTCATTAGTTAACCCCTGCCCAAGTGGCCTAAACAAATTGGGAAACTTCTAAAAATCTACATATTTTTTTTTCTTTCATCAGTAAAAGCCAGTCACACATGTTGGAAGTTACAAGACCCTAAATTTCTAATAATAGTCAATTTTTCTCAGGCTCTAATTATGGTTTCCATTTTTTATTTGTTTGTTTGTTTATTTATTTAGATATAGCAGCTCAATTTTAATTCAAATGATATCTTTTTAGTTTTACCTATACATATGTACAACTATTATGTGATAATCAAAAATTTAAAAAATGATTAGAGGTGAAAATACTAACTACCCTTATTTGATGATTACACACTGTATACATATGTAAAATTATCATGTGCTATCTTATACATCTGTATAATTAAAATTAAAAATATAAAAATATAGTATATATGCATATATAAAACAATTAAAGTATATTTTTCCATTTATTGTTTTTTTTTTAATTTTTTATTGTTGGTTGTTCAAAACATTACAAATTTCTTGACATATCATATTCCACACTTTGATTCAAGTGGGTTATGAACTCCCACCTTCACCCCATACACAGATTGCAGAATCACATCAGTTACACATCCATTGATTTACATATTGCCATACTAGTGTCTGTTGTGCTCCGCTGCCTTTCCCATCCTCCACCATCCCCCCTCCCCACCTCTCCCCTCCCCTCCCCTCCTCTCTCTCTACCCCCTCCACTGTATAACCCTGAGGGTCTCCTTCCATTTCCATGCAATTTCCCTTCTCTCTCCCTTTCCCTCCCACCTCTCATCCCTGTTAAATGTTAATCTTCTTCTCCTGCTCTTCGTCCCTACTCTGATCTTAGTTACTCTCCTTATATCAAAGAAGACATTTGGCATTTGTTTTTTAGGTATTGGCTAGCTTCACCAGCGTGGTGACCATTTATTGTTTTAAAGTGAATGATCTAATAAAATCTTTATACTTTTGACAGTTACAGGACTTTACCTTTTGAAATTTTTTAACTGAAACATAAAAATTGTACATATTATTGGGGTACCAAGTAGTGTTTTGATATATGCATGCATTGTATAATCTGTAAATCTGATTAAACACAGCTATCTCTTGAAACATTTTTCATCTCCTTATGGTTAAAACAGTCAAGATCCTTTCTTTAACTTTCTAAAGTACATAGCTGTTACCCATAGATAGGATCTTATCTTAACATAACTAGCAGTTAATGAAATAGTAACATAAAAGTTTAAAGGAAAATACAATAGCATGGATTTTTACCTATGAATTGTTGTGTAATTTTAATTAGCAAATCCAAAACAATCACCATATTTTTACACTGAGAAGATAGAAATGATGATGTATTTATCCTTCAATGACATATTTCTCTTACTAATTGTCTTTTCCCTGTCTAGGAATTCTTGTATAATATATCCAGAAATGATGTACTTACCCCTCTTTTAGGTACCGAACTTAAAAAGCACAAACTACATAACTGGTAATAATATTGTACAATATTGATCAGATACAGATGATAATAATCATGAATACTTCACATATATGGCCCATCTGGCAATTCAAATAGTAATATGTGATAGCTACTGTTAAAAAATTTCTAATCCAAGCAATGGCTAGTCTGTAATTCTATAGGAAAAATTAAAAATTAAAAAATCATGAAACAAAATAAATTTTAATAACATGTAAAACAAAATCTCATAGGAAAACACAAAACTAGGCAAAATTAATTGTATACTTCTTTGTTTTATTACTGATATATAAATATAACTGATATCAAGTTACTTGTAAGCACAAGTTCTTGACTGTATGCCTGGTAATTAGAAATCTCTCTGTATAAAGGCTGAATGAGGCAGAACCATTTGCAGGAGGAGCCCTGGAGTCTTACTGGTTAATCTTGAGTAGTCTATGTTGTTTGGTATTGGATATCTCCTTTGGACTGCTTGCTTTCTTTATTCTTTCTGTTTAATTGTGTACTTGTTCTGAAAACTAACTAGAAAAAAATGCATGTAGACACACTAGGTTTCCTTGAAGGATGACTTAATGATTTGCCCATTTTTGAATAATGGCTTATCTAAAACCATATTATTATAACCATAATAATTTAACCCTATAGATATTCCAGAATATATATCCAGGAATAGAGATCACATGTATAAAGGATAACCTACACTATTCTACAAAGGAATTCAAATAAGAAAAATGAATTCATTATATTAATATGTTTTTACATGCAACTATTCAAAATAATATATATCATACAAACATGAATTCAGAAATTTAAAAGTACAATGAATGAAAGCTGTCCTTTAAGATTCTCTCAATTTAGTTTTCATAAAAGGCATCTGAGTTGCCACTTGGATATAAAGTCATTTTATGTTGAAAATTTTTTTGAGCATTAGATTTGAATGAAATATTATTAGTAAATAAATATTCTTTAATTAGTATTGCTGCATTTAGAATTTTCTTTTATACTTTGAAATCTCTATGGTATTATATTATTCATTAATTACTGATTATCAGCCAGAATCATTTATTTGCACTAAAGTCATCTCTGTGTATTACAGTAATTAGTGTCTGCCGGGAATCTGTTTTGTATTTCACAAATATCCTTCAATATTTTCAAATATTTACATCTGTAATCAAGACAGAATGGCTATAATCTAGCAGCAATGTTCTACACATTCAACACACTTAATAAATATTTGTTGCATGAATAAAGCTACCAAATGATTGATCTTTGCAGGAGAATTATAAACATACACAGTAATATTGGATTTAGTAATGGTTACCCCAGACTGAAGAGAGTCACCACCACTCTGTCTTTAGTAATAGGATAAAAATACTTATCACAAGTGATATATTCCCGATATGCTAGTAAATCATATTATAGTGAGAAAATGTTTTTGCAATATTTAAGGTAAATACGTTTATATGTAATATAAAAGCAAACAATTGTACATTTTTATCACTTTTTAATAATTACTGTCATGTATATTCCCCTCCACCAATAATATCTGAATTTAGTAATATCCACGCAGAAGCATATCCTTCTATTTACACCTCATATTTATGTATCACATGGCATTGTTTTGCATGTTTCTAAAATGTATATAAGTGGAAGAGTGCTTATTATTCTAAAACAAGCTTTTTTTGGTATATAAACACATTACCTTTATTTTATTTATTTTTATGTGGTGCTGAGGATAGAACCCAGTACTTCACATGTGCTAGGTAAGCACTTCACCACTAAGCCACATCCCCACATCCCCAGTCTAAGTTTATCTTCTCATTCTCTTAATACTTTTATAGAACAAAGGTTGTTTTGGGTGGGTTTTTTTGTTTGTTTGTTGTTGTTGTGTGTGTGTGTGTGTGTGTATGTGTGTGGTAGTGGTGGTGGTAGGAATGAACCCAGGGCTTTATGCATGCTAAGCAAGCACTCTACCACTGAGGTATACCCCCAACTCTAAAACTTTTAATTTCAATTAAGTTCAGTTTATCAATTATTTCTTTCATGAACCGTGCCTATTATCTGTATCTGAAGAGTCATTATTATACTAAGGTCATCTGGATTTTCTTCTATTTTGTCTTCTCAGAATGGTATAGTTTTTTAGTTTACATTTAGGTACATGATACATTCTGAGTTAACTTTTGTAAAGAGTGTAAAATCTGTGTAAAATTTATTTTTACATGGGATGTCCTGTTCTTCTATCATCACTGGTTGAAAATATTGCTTAATCTCCACTGTACTTCCTTGGGTCTTTCATCTAAGATCAGTTGATTATATGGGTTTCTTCCTGGGCTCTCTATTCTGTTTGCCTATTCTATTGCTGATTAAAAAAAAAAAAAGTCTTGATTACTGTAGCCTTACAATAACATTGAAGCTGGGTTGTTCTTCTTCAATGTTATATTGGCTATTCTGGATATTTTCCCTCTCTGAATAAACTTTGAAACCAGCTTATTTATATCCTCAAAATATTTTTTGTGATTTATATTAAGAATATATTGAATCTATAGGTCAAGTTGAATAAATTTGCATCTTGACAAATTTTGAATTTTCCTCTCTGTAAATATGAAATCTCTCTCCATTTAGTTCTTTGATCTCTTTCATTGGCATTGATTTTGTAGGGTTTTTTCCTTATATAGATGTAACATATATGTTATAGTATTTACACACAAGTTATTTATTAAGAGCTGATGTAAGGATATTCTGGTTTTGATTTCAAATTCTACTTGTTTATTGATGGTATATAAGAAAGCAATAGTGTTTTGTTGTTTTGTTTTGTTTTTAATATTGACCTTGTATCCTGCAACCTTGTTCTAATCTCTTATTAATTACAAGAACTTTCTGTTGTTTACTTTTCTCAGATTTTCAATGCAGGTGATCACTATATCTGCAAACAAGTATAGCTTCAATTCTGCTTTCCAAATCTGTAGATCTTTTGTTTCTTTTGCTTGTCTTATTGTACTAACCGGGGCTTCTCAAATGATGTTAAAAAGCAGTGATAAGAGGGAACATTCCCATCCTGTTCCTGATCTGAGCAGGAAATATTCTAGTTTCTCAATATTATGCTTGATATTCACTCTAGGTTATTATATACATCTATGACTAATTGAGGAAGTTCTATTTTTCTAAATTGCTGAGAATTTTTATCATGAATGCATGTTGAATTTTTTTAAATGCTTTATTTCCATTTATTGACTTGATCGTGTGCTATGCTCTGGATGTGGTTTGTCCCCACCAAAACTTACATTGAAATTTGGTTGCCGTTGCAGCTGTGTGAGGAAGTGGAGCCTTTATGAGGAGCTACTGTCTTTCTCATCAGACTGGACGAATCCTCATGGGAATGAATTATTTCTTGCAAATATAGATTAAAATAAATCATCTATCCTGCTTTATCCTATCATTGTCTTTCATATTCACCCACTTGCTCTTCTATTTTCTACCATGAGTTGAAATTGCATGAAGTTGTCACCGTTGGCCAAGGTCACCAGTACCATGCTCTAGGACTTCTAGAAGCATGAGCCAGTGAGTGAAAATAAATCTCTTTTCTTTATAAACTATCCAGTATTAAGTATTCGTTATAAATGCAGAAAGTTATCTATCATATTATTATTTTATTTTTGGTACTGGGGATTGAACCCAGGGGCCCTTCACAACTGTCACATCCCCAGCTTTACTATTTTATTTTTGAGACAAGTTGACGCTAAGTTGCTGAGGCTGGCTTGGAACTCACAATCCTTCTGCCTTGGCCTCTGAAGCTGCTGGAATTACAGGTATGTGCCAGTATCTACTATACGGTTTTTTAAATCTTTAACCAGTTGATGTGATAGATTACATTAGACAATTGTGAAAGTTCTATCTAACCTTGCATAACTTGAAAGACTCCCACTTGGTTGTGGTGTACACTATAATTTTAACACACTGCTGCTGGATTTTCTATTTCTTTGAGAATTTTTGCATCTGTGTTCAAAAAAGATATTACTCTTGAGTTTTCTTGTAGTATCTTGGTTCTTAATATTGGAGTGATGTGCACATTATGGAATGAGTTGAGTTTTATGTTTTGATGCACTCGGGCCATCTTTACCATTTCACTACTGCATTTAAGCAACTGATATTCAAAGAAATTACTGATATATTTCGATTCATATTACCATACTTGTTACTGTTTTCTATTCCTTTCCATTGTTCTTTGTTTTTATTTTTTTCTTCTATTTTTCCCCTGTCTTTTATGGTTTAAATTTTTATGTAATGTTCTATCTCATTTCTTAGCGTATTATACTTTTTTTTCATTTTTTACTCTTTTAAGGACTTTCCTAGAGCTTGTAATATATAGTTACCACTAATCCAAGTCCACTTTTAAAAAACTTCATACCACATCAAGGGTGGTATGAAGGTGGAACCTTATAATAATAAAGTATCCCTAATTCCTCCCTCCTATCCCTTTTATCATTGTGTTCACTCATGTCCCTTATACCTAAGGAATCATTACTGAACACACTGTTGCTAGATTATGTTGAACACACTAGATTAATTAATAAGAAAAATTATAGCTATGTTACTTATGTTTTCTCTATTCTTCTTATCCTTATAGAGATCTGAATTTTCTGACCTGCATCATTTTCCCACTCTTTTTAAATGTTTTTTCAACCCAGGTTTATCTGCAACAGGTTCTCCTAATTTTCTTTTTTTTTTTTTTTTTGCAAAAAAATAATTTTTCTATTTGCCTTTCTATTTTGGTAGTTCCTACTGTCCTTCTACAAGCTCAGAGATTCTTTCCTCTGTGGTGGTCCATCTACAATGGAACAATCAAAGGGGTTTTCATTTCAGTTACAATGCTTTTATCTCTAGCATTTCTTTGGTTCTCAGAATTTTCATCTTTCTGCTTATTTTACCCACCAGTTCTTGCATGTTGTCTGCTTTTCCCATTAAAGCCCTTAACCAAATCACAGTTGTTGAAGTTCCCTGTATGATAGTTCCAACAAACCTGCCTGTCCGAATCTGGTTTTTCAGCTTGCTTTACCTCTTCAAACCATGTTTCTTTGCCTTTTAATATGCCTTATAATTTTTTTTGTTAAAAGCAAAGCATAGTATAGTGAGTAAAGGGAGCTGTTAAGTAGTCCTTTAGTCCTGGTAATAAGGTGTGTGGGGAGGCGAAGTGTTCTATATTCCTTTGTTTAGGTGTCAGTTTATAATGATCCCTTATCCACAGGCTCTAAGTTTTACAAGTCTTCTCAGTACCCACCTCCCTCCAGTCAAGACAGGATGGCTGGAAAGTGAGGCTGGATTTGTTTCTTCCCTTTAAATGCTGATTTTTAAGGATTATATTATGATACCTTGCTATGCTTATACTTTTCCCTACTTATATTATCATTTAATATAGTCAATGCTTATTATATTTACTACAGATTTGCTGGTTTACTAGCTCACAGTCCTTTTTGCTTATCAGGCCTTTGTTCAGGGAATATTATATTTCTTTATGAAATATATTCTTTTTAAAATTTTATTTATTTATTTATTTGTTTATTTATTTTAGTTTTAGGTGGACACAATATCTTTATTTTATTTTTGTGTGGTGCTGAGGATTGAACCCAGTGCCTCAAGCGTGCTAGGTGAGCATTCTACCACTTGATCCACATCCCCAGCCCCTGAAATATATTCTTTAATAATTCTTTTTGCAGATTTCTACTATTGATATTATTGACATATATTTATTGCAAAAAAATATATTCTTTGTTTTTAATTGTCACTCTAGCTAGAATTGTGGGTTGTTTTTACTCTGTATTTCAAAGATACTACACTCTTGTCTTCTGGCTTTAATGGCTGTGAGAAATATAATATCACCAATTTCTTTTAAACTCATGTCTCATAATTTGTATTTTTCTCTCTGGCTACTTTTGGGATCTACTCTTAGACTTTGGTGATCAATGGATTTATTAGATTGGACCTATGTATGTATTTCTTTTACTTGTCCTATTTGGGATTCAGAAGAATCATGTCATCTCTTGGGTTTTATTATCACGATTTGTGTCTTTTGTGAGACTGTATCAGTTTGTTCCAATTTTCATATCTTCTTTTCCATGTTTTGAACTTACATTTTAAATTAACTTATGCACAGACCTATTTCAGGGATAAAAAACTATTGCAAGTATTTTTTAAAGATTAATAATATCACAGTGTGTCAGACAGGAAATTAAATCCCTGTAGTTGGCTCACTAAATGTACATCAAAGAGATTCTGCAGTATGAACTGCCTGAATGCTAGTTAAATGAAAAAGGAACTCACCAGTATTATAAAAATTAAAACAAAAATGAAATTCATTTGAAATAAAGCCTTTTTGGAAGCAGAGAAAAAATAAGGAGTGGTAAAGACTGATGTACAATATAAATGTGATGCAAATTATTCATGATGACTCATACTTTTGGACTTAGGAGTCTAAAGGAACATATTCTCTAAAATATCAGGAAATATTCATTTACATAATAAGCATCATAGATTATGATGTTGGCACCATTCAAATTATTGAATGGGAGTAAAGCTTATTATATAAAATGTTTCAAGCTGCCTCTGGTATTTATAATACTAACAAAAATGTATACTGATAGCTTGATTGTAGTTAATTCATAAAATCCAAGATTAATGTTATAAAAGGGTCACAAATTAGAACCAAAAAATAAGAGAAGTATTCACGGTCACTAATAAATTGCTCTGTACATGCTTGGCTACCCTTGCAGGTAATGATGTCACACAATGATGGAAGAATATCTAAGTAGCCAATGAAGTGCCACTGCTTGGCTGAGGCACTGGTCATCACGTCACTCTTGGCCAGAACCCATGAAAGGTAAACACAGATGTTAAAGGAAAAGGAAAGTCCAGAAGGATTTAAGTTTTACCTGATAACAGTTCTCTTAAAGCTAGATTCTACCAAATTTGAACTCTTAAAAAAGGTAAAGAAAGCACTAGATGTGAAAAGAAAATCAAGAGGTAGCAGGTGTCAAGGCAATATCATCATATTAATTAACATATAATATCCAAGTCCAACCTTTCAATTTCAAGGTTTTATTCTATTTCTATGAGCCTAACATACACTTCAATAGTTATAATGGACTTAAAGACCAAGTGGACCAGAGTACTTTATTGCAGTAAAACTAATGATGCAAGTAGTTAGGAAATGATCTAAAAAGGAGGGGGGTGGAATGAGATTTTAAAGCCTATGTACCAAAAGAATACATATTGAATAGTTCCAGGATACAAAATTTTAGAACAGAAAAATAGTAATCTATGGTGACAGAAGAGATTGATGGTTGTTTTCCTGGGATTGGGGATGGTGGGATACAGGGTACACAGTTCTGAGTTCAAAGGAACATCTGGGGAGAGGGCAACTTTTCACATCCTAATTGAGATGGTAGTTCCACAAAAGTACACATACACCAAAGCTCATCAAACTGCACATTTAAATGCACATGTTTTATGGTATGCAAACCGTGGATAAGGAGAAATCATTAAAAAAAATAAAAATCACTAGTTTTATAAGATGTTACCACAGGCCAAATTGGGTTAAGTGTATGTGAAATCTCCACTATTTCTAATAACTGCAAATAAATCTACAATTATCTCAATAGGAAAAGTTCAAAAGATACATGTGCAGCAGCAACGATTATTTGTTATCAAAATAAAATTAATCATTTAAAATTATTTGTCTCTTATTTGTGAGGTATCTAATGAATCATACAAGTTCAATACCGTATAATTATGAATTCTATTTTGAAATATTTAACTTTGTTTACAAGTTAATGAACACTATCTAGTCTTCTGGATTTGTTTTGCCTAGATCAATCCAAAAATAGGCTCAGTAAATTAATCATTCACTGTTTTAGTGATTCTTGTGAAGACATGTAACAAGTACTCTAACGCATTCTCTATTGATAAAGTATGACATTATTTTTTACAGTACATAACATAAATTAACCTCAAAACCTTAAATTGCCAACACAATCCCAAAATTTATCAGGGTTTCTAGGTAAATAATACTAAGGACAGCCACTGAGCATTCCCAAAATATATATTCAGGTATAACAAAATGTAATAACTAAGAAAATAATGTGTAGCTTTAAGTTTATTTCAGAATCTTCAGGGTCTTTGTTATTACATTTTCTTAAGGTTTTTTGCCTTCCTTAGTTCTTATTTTTGTGAAGGGATAAAACATATTAGTTAGCAATGGGTAGAACCATAGGAATAGATAGTTGATATTGCTATATTAAGAATAATTAATCATGTAGTCTTTTAGTTTCTCAATCTATCAGTAAGTTTTACTTTATCAATCTCCCAAGCTAAAAAGTGACAGAAGGCCAGATGGCTTACTTATGTGAGATCTCCCAGATATAAAGTTTATGGAGTGGTGAATAAGGTAGTGAACAGAAGCACGATACTGTTGAGAGTAGGTAACTGCCACCATGAGTTAATCAGTCATTGATATGGAAAGATAGACAAAGTATTGGTCTATCTTCTGATGAAGAAAAGCCAAAAAAAAAAATCTGATAGTGAAAATTCTCACTGAAAAATAAGTCAAAAGGAGTATAACCATTGTTCCCACACTGGAACCACATATTTGTGACATCAACTTTTTAAAAAATTGAAGAATGTTTCATGAAGAAAATAGCCTAGAATGGCAACTTGGAATTGAATTCACCATTCTATTCCTTTCTCTCTGGTTCATTCATTTTTCCTTCCTCTAAAAACATAGAAAAGACAATTGCCAAGAACTGGCATATTCTCAAGGCTTACATTTTCTTTTGTTTGCCAAATGACTGTAATGTAATTCAAAGAAGCTATGTTTATTGAGTAATATTATTAATGGTTAGAATAATACTGTGAATTGAAGACATTCTTTTTGGATTATATCCAGGTCTTTAAAAATAACATGGTTTCCAATAGGAAATGAATGGCTTTTATTGAAATGTATTATTTTAAAAAGTAGAACAACATAAAAAGCACTTAAGTATATTTTCAGATGATTGTGAGACAAATTTTCTCAGACACAGAAGTCCCCACACATATTAAAATATGCTGAACCTAATGAAATGAGAACATCATGCTTACAAATGCTTTTATAAAGTCATTTCTCTTTTTTAACACATTGTTGAAAATATCATAGAAGTTAGAAATCACTCACCTTAATAGTCTATTGACTTTTCTCCTTCAGCTGCATTTGCCAAAATTTGTTAAATAAATTGTGTTTGTTGCTTCTTTATTTGTGCTTAAATTTATGAATGATCAAAACATGTTGAGGAGGGAAATAATAAAATTCTACATTTTTTTTGATTTTTTTTTCAAAATATGTTTACTATCTAAATAAGAAGCATTAAGACATATTCTCCCAGTCTAAATTATAGTTCTTTAGTACATGAATTCATAATCCAGCAGTTACCACCTAAGACCAAGTCTGAAAACCCCAACCTGACTTCTGTAACCAATCATGAACCTTGATTCATTGAATGCCTCTATTTTAAAGGAAAGGCACGAAATCACCCAAGAATCATAAAATACTAAGCACTTCAATGTAAGCAATTAGAGGGGGAAAATGAGATATGATATCAAAGGAGTAGAGAGGAAGAAAGAGGGGTGAGAGGCAGGTTGAGACAGACTAGTCAACATAAAACAGGAAAAGCTAAAAATAAACTATGTTAAGAAAGTGTTGGCTAGGGATAACATGAAAGAGAAACCCAGTACAATGCCTTAGCTTACACATACTAGGTATCTTCAGTCTAAGATACGAAATTCATCCCAGAGCATCTTGTACTTTGACTGTTAGTGGGTTTGGGAATGAAGGAAAAAAAATTAATAAAAGAAACCACTGATAAGAAGCAAAGGAAAAAGTGTCCATCTTAAGGCATCACAAGAAGACAATAGGAAATAGAGAATAAATGTCACTTAAAAATCTATAACAAATCAAATAGGCAAAAATTTAAACACACAGTTATGGTTCAATAAAAAAATCAATCAAATTCATTTTCTTTTTGCAATATATAATATACCTGTATTATAATAAGTATAATAAGCCATACAAGCAAATTAAAAAATCAGTCTTTTTACAAATGCTTTCTCTCATGATATGCTCATAAAACCAATTTCAAAGACAGTAGACATTAGAAACCCAAAACAATGAAAGAAGTTTCTTCTTTAAAAACAATTACTGACTAGCAGTGGAGACTAAATGTATAAATAAAAACAATAGCAGTATACAGCTGTGATCTGGAAAATAAATTCAAAGGAATATCAAAGTGAGAACATGAAAGTTTTGGTTTGGGCAAATAGAAAAGAGGCCATAACCAAACCAAAGGCTCTGAGATGAAGCCAAGCAACAGGACAGCATTGTGGATGTGCTGGAGAAGTCTGCACTTGAGACAGTGTTCCACCATTGAACTATGTTGAACTCATGCGATTATCAAAAGCAAATTAGATCAGAGGAGCAATCTCAGAGAACAAAAATATAGTTTGCCAAAACACTGACAGATAATTTTTTTAAATGAAATATTTACTGATATTCCAAAATGAACTGCATAAAGAACTGATTAGCTAAAACACAAGCAGAGGGCAAGATCTAAAAGGAAGATAATTTTGCAAATTGCATACAAGTCTATGAGACAATAATACCATGTGAAAAGCTAAGACAAACTAATATGTGAGTCTGTATTTATGTAACAAAAAGGATACAAACATATTTTATACACTTGTCAGAAGAGAACTGACAAGGACAGGAATTGTATAATCTAGTTTACTGTACTTGCAACATTAGTTATAATAGATATGGTAAAATTATTCTCCAAAAATATTATATCAATTTGCATTCCCATCAATGATGTATACAAGGTTACATTCTTGCAAGTCCTAGATGTTATCAATCTTTAAATGTTTTGCTAATTTGAGAAATTAAAAACAATATTTTATTATAATTTGCACTTTCCTGATTAAAACTGAGGTTGAGTGATCTTTTATGTGTTTGTTGAATATTATCAATTCTTCGCTTCTAAATTGCTTATTCATATATTTGCTCTCTTTTATTGAGCTGTTCTATTTTTCTTAATATTTTTAAGTGCTCTTTGTGTATTAGGACCTTAAATCTAACTTTTAATATGATGTAATTATTTTCGATTAATCTGTCACTTGTCACTATAGTTATGTTAATCATTGCACTCTTCAGAATTTTAGATATTGATAGGTTAACTCATTAATTTTCTTTGTGGCTCCAGTTATCTTTGTTTCCCTTTGTATTTTATTTGCTTAGATTATAAAGGACCTTCACTTTAAATTTTAAAATATTCTTCTTTACAGTAATAAATATATTGATTGTTTCATTTTAATGTTTAATCCATGTTAATTTTTTGTGAAGGCCATGCAGTAGGTCTCTGCCTTCATTGCCAGACAATTGCCTGAAATACCATTTCCTCCATACTGTCCACTTTAGTATACTATTAGTATGATTGTTACTGCTACTGTATCCTCTTATGTTGACTATTGTGATATCAATGTTGGACATTTCTACCAACCAATCTCTCTCAAATTTTAATTTTGTTCATTTACTGTTATTCCTAAATACACAAATAAATTTCCACCTCAACTATGAAATGTCCCTTGACCATCATAGACAAACCAAGGTAACATCACTTCTAAGTCAGTTTACTACACATATTCATGTTAATTACATAAAATTCCTCATATCAGCAATAAGTTAATCTTGATTGTCTTGACAACATAAAGATTGCACTGCATCTAAAGACTTTTCATAGATACACTTATGATAATGTCTTTTAGATATAGAAACCATTTTTTGTTGTTTAGCATTAGGCTGTTCAGACAAATATTTGAAAATAATATAGTAATTATGATTAAATCAAGAAAGAAGAGGAATAGAAACTCTTAGGGTTTTGTTTCATTGGCAATTCCTCTTCATTTTTAAAATTTTTGATCTTATAGATAACATTATTTTCTCTATAAAAACTTTCCCTGTAAAATTAATATTTGGGATTCATATCAATTTATTTTTATATACACTTAGAAGTTAAACCAAAATTAAATGTTTATTCACAATTCCTGAGAGGTTTTTTTTTTTCTATTTTTTGTTAGATTTCCATGCACAAAATAGAACTCACATGAAGTCCTTCAGTGAAGCTTTCCGAAGAGCAGAGGCATCTGTAGGGCTGGCTGGTTGTGTTACAATTACTAGCATGACCATGGCACTGACATCTGTGAACATGAACGTCATCACACAACAAGTCAACATATATATGCTGAAGGCCCTATGAATACATACTCTATGTGACTATAACCAGAAAGTCAAGCACACTTGATCAATGCAAAATCATTTTCTCTCCAACCTGTGTGATTATTCATGAAAGTATTGAATTAATCCTGAGGTACTAGAAGTACTATCATTAATATGCAGACTGCACTGGATTTTAAGGGTAATTCTCAAGCCTCTCTGGAAATGGGAGCAAGATTGTGTACACCTGCTATACATATAGTAAACTCATTAAGGAAAGGCATTTACTGAAACTACTCAAAGTGCGGTTTACGAATTAAGGCTCAGAACAAATTTTAGAATGAAGTTAATAAATTTCAATATTTTGTAATTTTTTTCAAAATCAGATGGTGGATAATTAAATAACATTAGCTTTTCTTTATGCTATTGCTTAATTTTTTTTAAGAAAAGCTTTCATATATCCTGGTTTGTTTTTAAAGATATCCCTTATTCTCAAGTCACGTCATTCTTCTAGAACAACCCAATTGTGAATATAATCTATGCATATTTCCATATTAGACAGTGTTCTGCCTAGTTTTACAGCTATCAATTTTTTAAAAAATACTGTAAGTCATGCTCTAAGTTATGATCTGAAATTTAAGAACACTAAGGGTGTAGCAGATCTTTCTTCTATAGTAAAACAACTATCTCTATGGAACCATGAATTCTGGACCCAAGCCTTACTTACAAACTGTCTGGTACTATATAGCTACAAACTCCTTCTCTTTGCTTTCAGAAATATTTTAAAATTGCACTATTTCTCTTTGCTTTCAACAATGTTTGAAAATAATATTCTTGATCAAACTAAGTAAAACATGTAATAAGTTAGATCTAAAGCAAATTCCAAGTATTGTAACTCCCCCCACCCAGCTAAAGATTGCACCCAGGGCCTGCCATACGCTAAGCATTCTACAACTGAGCTGTGCCTACAGCCCTCAGAGTCTCATAGCTTCTAAACGAAATTGCTTTTGAAATTTGATTTCATAATAATGCTATATTATATACAGAAAAGGCATATAAAAATCTCCCCAAAATCTCTTAGAGTAGAAAATTATTTCAAAACATGAAACTGGAATTATCTTGCTCTAAAATCTTACTTATTGTATTTTTAAATAAGTATGCCTGATATAAACCTCATTGGAAAAAAAAAAGAAACCACTCATTAAAAACAAAATTTATAGTGAAAACCATTCTCCAGCAGCAACCCTTGTATACACTACCTCCCACCGATGGTGATTTCATCCACCGCATAATATCTGTGACTAAGGCTGACAGCAGCCTCAGTTGTGTGGTACTGCCCTTGGAAATGAAGTCTTATCTGTGTGGCTTTGACAAATTCTTGAAGAGATGGGTTATTATAGAAGTCATTGAATCCAGGACGAAGTTTCGGCCCAGGTGTCAGAACGCTGAATGTGACATTACCATGGGAGTATGGAGTAAAACTGTTGATAAAAGCATATTATCTCAGGGAAATCCATTCATAATCTCAACAAAACAAATCACAACTTTGAGACATTACTACACAATATCAGTAAATTCTTTTTTGGGGGGTGGGGGATACTGGAGATTGAGCCCAGAGATGCTTACCTACTGGACCACATCTCCAGTCATTTTTATTTTTTATTTTGAGACAGAATCTCACTAAGTTGCTTAGGAACTCACAAAGTTGCTGAGGATGGCTTTGAACTTTACAGCCTCCTGCATCAGCCTCCCGAGTCGCTGGGATTACAGGCATGCACCACCACACCTGGCTTATCAGTAATTCTTAAATTCTTCATTCTTTGAAAATATATTCCATATATTTCATGTGCAAATGTTATAGGACCATCACAGAAAACCATACATACTAAACATGGCTGTGAGAACATAATGAAAATTCTATTTATGTAGATAGCTTGCTAAACAATTTTAAAATTACCTATCAAAACAACAGTGAGACTGTAAACAAGAAATATTCTAAATTCTTTCATAAAAATTTTAAACATACTTTAAAAGTTTTTGGAAAAGAAATACAAGAATCTTCCTCAAAAAAGTTGGTTGGTGATGGAGGGAAGTCTATACCAGACTAGTGAATTGTTTAACCTATTGTTCATTATTAAGCCAAGAGTCAATTAAAATTAATTTCAAAAAGTTCATACTTGGGAAGCTGAAGACAGTTGACAGAATCAGGCTTTTCCAAATCCCCATTGTTTTTCATTCCAAAAACACTGCAATTTTTAGCAAAATATTGCCAGTCCTCCCAATCTAAACCATCTTCCTTCTTTCTTTGAATCCTTATTGCTGTTGGTTGTGGACTAAAGAATTGAATGATAATGTAAAATACCTGCAAATGAATAAATTAATTATCACTAAAGTAAAAGTCTGACACAGGAGCATAAATCAAACCATGGAATTGCGAGATTCAAATATAATGACTTACTTCCTCATAATTATAATTATTAAATATTTATTGAACATCCAGAAACTTCATAGACCTATAGTAAAAGCAACACATTCCGTAATTGTATATTAGTCCCTCTTCTCATAGATTTTGTAAATCATGGTACAAATTAATATTAATTTTGCTAAAAAGACATGAAAAAAAGAACATTACTTCCATGAAATAAATGTCATATAGGCTCTTCTTTTGTAGATTTTAGAATAAGCACTTCAGTTCCTACTAATTTGCACTGCTTAATAAAAAAGAGTATTTCAACATTTCCTAAATATCATTTGCTAACAAATATTGAAGAAATTAAGCATTGAATATCATCTTTTAGATACTTTGATATCATACATTATAAGATGCCACCTAAGTTTATGTTCAATTTCATTGTATCTCTAAATAAATATGTCCAAAGGGTAACTCCAAATACCCATGAATGTGACCTTATTTGGAAATAGGGCCTTTGCAGATAAAGTTAAGGAGAATCTCTCAAGATGAGTGGATGTAGAATGGATCTTTCCAGAAGAAGGAGGAGGAAAATTTACTCACACTAACAAGGAGGGAGGGCCTATGAAAATGGAAGCAGAGCTTGGAGTGACACTTCAGTGACCCCAGGAGTCACCAGAAACTGGAAGAGGCTAGGAAGAATCCTCCCAGAGTCTTTGAAGGGAATATAGCCCTCTCAGCACCTTGACTTTGTATTTCTGGTCTTCAGAACTATGATAGAATAGATTTCAATTTCTTTAAGACATGTTGTGTGTGGGGATTCATTGCAGAGGCCACAGGAAAGTAATGTATATCCCGTGGTTTCTACTTACCTGATACTGTCCATTTTCCAAATCCATTGAGATAGTCACTCCTTGATTAAGCTGGGTAATGTTTGTAAACACATGTGAAATCCACGAAGTACTGATGTCATTATCATTGATGAATGAGAGAGGATGTGCTTCGGGATTCAGCCGTAACACTCTATCATTGGTTGTGTCTTCTGCATCATTAGGGATGCAGTACCGCTGGACCAAAGGGTGGATTCGAGGGTGACTGCCAGGGCAGCGGCAATGTGACTGGACATGCAATTGAAACAAATCTCCAGAGAAAGCTTCCAGAATCTCTCTGTGGGATTCATAAGGAAGACTTAAGAACAAATAACACTAATAGAAGGTCTAAGAATTATTATAAGTGAATACCATCCTTTTCATGTTTTAATGAGTAACCATTTAGCTCTAATAATTTTCTAAATGGAACATAACATAAAACCTGTCCTTGACTAAATAAACATCCTCATTCTCATAAAAGGTATATCCAAAACAGTAAATTTTTAAGTAAATGTCTTCACATCTAGAAGCATGCAGTCCTTGCATGGTTTTTCAGGACATGTATTTAAACGTTATAATATGAGGAGCTGAAGAATGTGGTTCAGTGGCATAGTGCATGCCTAGTGAGGCTGTGGGTTCAATTCCCAGCACTACAAAAATAAATTAATAAATATTATACTAATTCATTGTACCTATTTGTGATAATGTAGAAAAGAATCCTTTACTTAGGTTGTTCAACTAACTTACCACTGAAAGCAAACAGTGGAAATAATGAGACTTAAATAAGAGTTTCTCGTTCAACTGTGGAAAATAAGAAGAAAACAAGTATCATTTTCTGCTTCTGTTTTAGTGAATGGACTGAGGCCAAGGCCATTTGTCAATGATTTCCTGTGACTCATTTGTGCAGATTCTGGCACCCTGAAATGTTTCAATGGCTTCAGATCACATGGCAGCTGCCAACAGTCAACTATGAATGCCAATTCCAAGCAGATATATTTAATTTTTCCATTAAGGGAAATATACTTGTTCTAGATCAGCATTAGTCATTCTATTTATGGGCATTCTTCCATACAACACCTTTCCAGGCACTTCAGGTAGGCCAATGCCAGGAACCAATGACCAGCTAGGGAAACCAGACTGCTTTCCTCGGATCACAGTGAGGTAGTGAAGGAGCCAGGCAGATTTTCCATTCACTAAACCATGTGAAGTGACACCTTTTCCTTTAAATCACATCGATATTTTTCAGTTGACAACAGGCTTTGAATGGGACCCACAGTCACTATCCAGTATGAAATCTTTGCCCTCCAGGAAAAACTTCCCAAAGAACTACTGCAACATGACACTTCAGTATTTTTAAGCAACGGTGATATGAATGATAGCAAGGCTGGTGGCAGTCCATCTCCTCAAAAGTGTGTTCAGGTGTTACAGTCTCCTTTATTCAGGCATCTCCTGATCATATAATTAACACAAAAGGGAGGTTTAAATTGTTAATGGATCTGCCACAGACCATAGTATCACCTCAAGAGCAATGCTTCTCAAATCCATTAGAACTGTTCTTGAAAAATTCACCACATGAATCTACATATGCCTTAAAGAAGCATGAACAAACATTTCTCTTAGAGATCCTCAATAAAAGAAAATTAGATAAATTCATCTATATAATGATATACTATTATAACATCAGATCATAAATCGAGAAAGAAACGTCAGTGGCCATCTTCAGCAATATTTCATTGGGATTTTTCTAAGCAGAATTGAAATCGGTTGTTTTTAAGGAGAACTGAGAAAGAACTGCACTGACTGTGAAGATGAGGAAATACTTCATAAATGCTAGCCCATGTCTATAGTATTATTTATTCACTGGAAATAGACAAAAATATAACAATACTTCAAATATTCATTTTTTAATCTCCAAGTCTAATAGCCCAGTATACTGAGACTTTCCCATGAACCAAAATAACTCATCATTTTCTTTGTGCTACTTTCTCCAGTAGTTATTTATTCAACAAAGCAACTTTAAAAGGCACATGTAGCAGTTTTGTGAGGTATTAGAAAGTCTCACATATAGAATAATTAAACAAATGTAGCCCTAATTCTATAAAATATTCACAAATCACATTTTCTGAGAGAAAATCCATTGTAAAGAATTTATCCAATTATATTATGAGGAGTTACCAAGAGAATAGCACTGGTGAGGAACAACCACACACTTGGCCAAAGCAAACACTGTAAAACATTAACTAGGTGATTTGACAAATGCCATAAAGTTAAAAACACTATAGTGTCAAGAGCTATCTATGAACTGTGCATGGACCAAACTGGCTTCATGGCCATTGAATAGGAAAATCTGGTATCTGGGAATTTCCAGTGGCACTCCTGCTAGTAAGACTGCCCAGAGACATTTGAGTTCCTATTCAGCTCTGCCAGGTTCCACACAGCACCAGAGATGGGGTGATCTGCTGTAGCCACCTAGCCACAAAGACTCCCAGAGATGAGTGTGGCTTCCCAAGATGCTAATCAACCTGTTGACTGCAAGACACCATGAAGCAAGACTCCATCCACTGAAACCTTATCCCTGACTTTGATGCTCTCATACCAAAAAAACTTGTAGACCAATGGTACAGAACAGAGGACACACAGATAAACCCATATAAATACAGTTATCTTTTATTAGACAAAGGCACAAAAAAAACATATATGGGAGAAAAGGTAGCCTTTACAACAAATGGTGCTGAGAAAACTGGAAATCCATATGCAACAAAATGAAATTAAGCCCCTACCTCTCAGCATGCACAAAAGTCAACTCAAAGTGGATCAAGGACCTAGGAATTAAACCAGAGACTCTGCGTCGAATAGAAGAAAAAGTAGGCCCTAATCTTCATCATGTGGGATTAGGCCCCAACTTCCTTTATAAGACTCCTATAGCACAAGAATTAAAATCAGGAATCAATAAATGGAATGGATTCCAACAAAAAAGCTTCTTCTTAGGGAAAAAAAAACAATCAGTGAGGTGAATAGAGAGCTTACAGAATGTAAGCAAATTTTTACCACAAACACATCAGATAGAGCACTAATATCTAGGATATATAAAGAATTCAAAAATCTTAACACCAAAAAAATGATAATCTAATCAATAAATGGACCAAAGAACTGAACAGACACTTCCCAGGAGATGATACATAATCAATCAACAAATATATGAAAAAATGTTCAACATCTCTAGCAATTAGAGAAAATGCAAATCAGAACTACTCTAAGATTTCATCTCACTCCAGTCACAATGACAGCTATTAAGAATACAAACAACAATAAGTGTTAGTGAGGATGCTGGTGAGACTGTGAATTGGTGCAACCAATATGGAAAGCAGTATGGAGATTCCTTGGAAACCGGGGAAATAAACCAACATTTGACCCAGCTATCCCTCTCCTAGGTCTATATCCAAAGGAATTACAAACAACATACTACAAGGACACAGCCACATCATGTTTATAGCACCACAATTCACAATAGCTAAATTGTGGAACCAACCTAGATTCCCTTCAATAGATGAATGGATAAAGAAACTTAGTATATATACACAAAGTAGTATTACTCAGCATTAAAAGAGAATAAAATCATGGCATTTGAAGGTAAATGGATGGAGTTGGAGAATATAATGCTAAGTGAAATAAGCCAATCCTATAAAACCAAAGGCCAAATGTTCTCTGATATAAGGGTGGTGATTCATAATGGGGATGGGGGAAGCACGGAAGGAACAGACGAACTTTAGATAGGGCAAAGGGGAGGGAGGAGGGGGGAGGAACATGAGGACAGGAAAGATGGTGGAATGAGATGGACATCATTACCCTAAGTATATGTATGAAGTCACGAATGATGTGACTCTACTTTTTGTACGAGAGAAATGAAAAATTGCACTCTATATGTATAATATGAGTTGAATCTTATTCTGCTGTCATATGTAACAAATTAGAATAAATAAAATAAAATTTAAAAAAAAATCAAAGCCAGTTTTTAGATGTTCTGTTCCAGATCCTACCAGGACTGGAAGAATCTATCAGGTGCTGTGCTTTTAAAACCTATCCTTTGATTTTCTCTTACTTCAGACTATATTTTTCTCAGGTGTTTTATTCCCTCCTGAGCAGGAAAATTACCCTGATGAGGTGCTAACTGCCTCGCAATACTGTAGTCTTCATAGTACTCTTATTTAAGTGAATTCAGCATTTATCTTATACTCATGGGTTTACCATACCACATCTTCTTACCTGTTTGTAAGTGCCACTTGGTATAATCGAAAATCTTGCATTCTTCCAACAAATTGCTCTAGTCCTGTCAAAAATATATATATATATATATTATATATACATAAAATATATATGCACACACATAAAATGAGAAGACTTAGCTTACTAAAAAAATGCATAAAATGTCAAGTAATATTCTTTAAAGCTATAAAATTTTAAAACATGTTCATATCATGAGACCCTTTCAAATTCTTAGAGATCAATATATCTATTTTCTAATTCTACACGAATAATAGTCATATTTGTCTCCATAGACATTGTAACACTAAAGTCAAAGTGAAAACTTTGACTAGTTCATTTACTGATATAACCTATGGCTTTTCTTCCCACATCAAATTTCTGTGAAGTTTATAAACCTATAAATCTATCATCTCATCAGCCCTAAATTTTATTGTCATCTGCTTCCAATCTCAATTTCCTACCTGCCCTGTTGGTAGCAAGACCAACAGCATGTACTTTCCACCCATTCTAGCTCCAAATTCCAGGATGTCTGTTTGGATGCTTTTTCATCTTAGATTAATGCCTCATTTAGAAAATCTCCAAAAAATGAGGATAAGTTGAAGAGCTCTTGCTTATGGGTTTCTCTTTGTTACACATCTCAGTAGCATTCTAGTTTAATCTCATAATTTCATCACCCTCTGAGAATTCTTCTGAGATAAACAGGTTCAAAGACAAATCTACATTGAATTAGATGATCTTCTAAGGCACAGGTACAAATCAACCTTAATCCATCTAATATTGTTTGGTTAAGTTGTTTTGTAAATATTTATTTAGGAAAAAGAGGGAAAAATGTAAGAAAAGCACCATCTTTTAAATTTTTGTTATGTTTTTAATAAAGGAAAAATGGGTGAAAGGTAAAATTCTAGATAGTTTGAATCATGAGGACACAAAATGGAATGGGACTTAAAGCACAATGCCATTGGAATGTTTGGTTCATCTTTGCTGCTGTCCCTTGGTGCTGACTTACAGGAAACCACACAGAGTTAGCATCCACCTGATGAATAAAGATGAGGAGCAGAATTAGCAGAGTTGTCTCAGGTGTTGATCTCAGAAGCAGGACAGGACTAATGAGCAATGAAGGGGGCAATTTAGGGACAAAAGGTGTGTAGGTGTGTGTGTGTGTGTGTGTGTATGGGTATATACATTTATGTGATTTATATTCTCATATTTATTCACATTTAAATGATGGATTGAAAATTAAAATGACATATTGAAAAAAATAGAATATTTGATATATAAATATTTCTTCATGAGCATAAACATTTTCAATTAATGTATTTTTAAAAAAAAAAAAAACATTTGTAGGCTTTCCCTCTCTGCCCCTTGGTCTCAGTCTTTTTGACCCTACAAGCTGAGGACCAGAGGAAGGTGGTATTCTAAGTTGCCTCCTCATCCAACTTTCCTCTGGCTAGAGTTTTTCTCCCTGTTCATCCAAAATCAGACAACTAAAACAACTGCAAGAAATTGTTCCTTCAAGTGACATTATGAGGACAAAACAAAACATCCAATAAAACTTTTTAGAAATCATTAGATGATTTCCAACACAGTTTACTTTAAAAATTTTAAGTAACTATAAGAAATAAGAAAAGCATGGTAAACTCTTCCCTTAAGGATTAGTAATCAGGCAACTCACTTTGTAATACGTTGACCTGAATCCAGGATCTAAAAATTTTTTAAAAGGAGGAAAAAAATGGGAAGAATGCATGTGAACCCAGCTAAGTCACATGTGCTCGTGTGATGTTGTTTGGGAGGGGTAGGACAGACAGATTGAGGAAATCGCTTCTCACTGTGTGAATTTTCCTTGTAACAGGGAATGTGCCAAGAAGCTGGATTTGCCAATTTATTCTTCCCTTCACCTATCCCCACCCACATGCCATCCTCCTCCTTGCATTCTTCACACTCTATATTGCAGATCTATGGACCAAATTGTTCAGGCCCCACATCGCCAAGCTTTTTATTCCTTAGGTTTTACACTTGAATTTGCCTCTGTTTTAAATCTTCCTCCCCCACCCCCGTCCTTCGTGTCTCAGTTTTGAGATATACCCTGTGGAAAAGTTTGGGAGGCTCACGAGGGTCCTTTGAGCTCCTGTAGAACTGTGCTGTGCGCTTCCCATTCTGTTTTACAAATACCCATTTAGTCCTCTATCTTGCTTATGAAACATGAAAGGATATTAAATAAAATTCCCTGGCAAGACACACAGTAGTAATTGGTCTTATTCACTTGTCCAGTCCTAGCTCATAGACAAATTCCTGGCATGCACTAAACTGATCAATAAATATTTAATAATGATGGAAAAAGGAAGAAGGAACCAAAGAGAAAAGGACAGCGATGAAGAGCTATACTGGCTGCTACAGAAAACAAGTGGGGTGGCAGATCTGCAAAAACTACAGGGCCCCTTGAGAAGTATAATAAGGGTCACATGAAATTAGAGATTATGACTTCACATTTTCAAGTTAATTGATTCCCCCAAATATGTTGGCAATCCAAGAGAAACATCAAGTGATTAGAGGTATCTGGGACCGGTAATTTTCAGGATGCATTAAAACAGGGGCCAAAAAGGGTAACATTTCAGTAGTAGAGGAGATGCACCACTGTGCTGATATGGATAGGGACAGGAGATGGATGACAGGTAATAAACCCGCAGAAAGAGAGGAGTCACCATCTCAGTGCAGTCAAAGAACAGTGGTGGGAGTGAGGAAGTACTTGTTTGAAACAATTGCACTACTCACCTTACTGTAGGTTAGGGACACACAAAGGCTGAGCAGCACCAGTGCTCCCATTTGGAAGCACTGACAGATGGAACAACAGGAAGGTTCCCACCACACTCAAAGCATGCTTGTCCACCAAGAAATTCATTGTTCTGCGCTGAATTGTATCCCCCGCCCCAAAAAAAAGCTACGTTGGAGTCCTCATCCCCTAATATTTGTAAATATGTTTTTTTATTTGGAAACAGGGTCCAAATAAATATAATCAAGTGATGACAAGCTCATTAAGGAAGGCCCAAATTCAATATGACTTTGTTCTTTATGTATGAGAGGAAAATGCCATGCAAAGACAGTCATCCACAGGGAGAAGGGAGTGGGATCAGAGGAGAGACTGACATGGTGCAGCTACAAGCAGAGGAACACGGAAAAGCTAGCGGGGGGGGGGTATGATTCCATTCGCGGTTTTCAAACAGAGCATAAACCTGTAGATACCTCGATGTTAGACTTCTAGCCTCCAGAACCATGAGAAAACAAATATCCATTGTTTTTAGATACCCACTCTGTGGTACTTTGTCATTTCAGCCACAGAAAAATGATACAGTGATCATTTTCTATTTTTGTCCTTATGAAGAATTAAGAAGAAAACAAATTTTTGTAGCATGTATTTCATGTCATTCAACTTATTTTATAAGTATAAAATATCATCTTAAATATCATCTTAAAATGGTTTACATAGACCCTCTAGATATTTTTTTTTTCTTAAGGAATCAGATTACAGCAGATGGGGAGAAATATTTCATGATTTTGGAAGGCCTACCACCACGAAAGGAGAGGAAGAATGATGAACACTGATTTTGTCAAAACCTAGACCATGGCTTTAAATGTCATGGTAACTTCATTCTTTTATGTATTTATTCATTTACAAATATTTATTGGGAGCCTATTATGTGCCAGACACTTTCATGGCAGCCAAAGATACATCTGTTAACAAAAGAACACCCTCGCTTTAATGGACTTACATTCAAGCAGACAGGTAAACATAGTAAATGAGTGATAGAACATTACAAAAATAGAAATATAGAGCAGGGTAGTAAACATGGTTGAATTTTATTAGAGATGGTTTTTCCATAGACAGTCCTCCATGATAAAGAAGGAGAAGAAGTGAATCATGCAGACAGGGGCAAAGTGTCCCAGGCAGCCACCAGTGAGTGAATGCACAAGCCTCTAAAGCAGTGTACTTGGCTCATTAGAGGAACTACAAGGAGCCAACTTCCTGAAGCAGAATAAAGGAGAGAAAGGCCACTGGAAGATGAGGTTAGACAAATAACTGGCTGGTGGGGACGGAACTGCAAATTGCTAAAAGCCTTATAGCCCATTGCCAGGACTTTGGTTTTTATCCTGAGTAAAATGAGAAGCCACTGGAGGGCTGTGGGCAGAATAATGACATGATCTCAGGTTTATTGAAAAGTGTTGAGATTAGAATATGGGGTAGAAGCACAGAGGCCAGCAAGGAGGCTGTTGTAGTCATCCAGGTGAAAAATGATGAAAGTCAGACCAGGGTGTTAGGAGTGTAGTTGTTCCACTCAATGCTGAAAAATTGGAATGCACTTCATATATTTTAATAATAGTTAAAGGGAAACTCTGCTGCAGAGGGATAATGAAATCTATTTTATCATCTATAAAATAAAAGGGCTGGGTTTTATAACCTTTAAAAATCATTTTAGTTTTAAATTTTGAAGTCTGTGATGGGACAATCATCACCACTGCTACAGAATTCATATTTGAAGGATTTTTTTTAAAAAAGAGAAAGCTTTCCAAAGACCTAGAATTAACATGAATCATTCAGACCAGGCATGAAAATTATGATTTACAAAGAGAATGCTATAAAATATTTCAAGGACACTGTCATAGGGATGGATTTTACTCATGCCTTTGTTAGTTGCCAAATTTTTAACAACAGATTTTCATTGAAATAAACATTCCATAAAGAGATTCCTCTTTGAAAAAAAAATTTTCTCATGGCAAAGATAGGTCCACATTATATAAATCGATGAGGGAAACAGACATGACTCATACAAGAAAGACCTCATAGTTGTCTAGTCAGAAAGTAGATAGGTAATGACAGAAAAGAAGCAGGACTGCATTACAACTGGGAGGCACTGCCAAGATGGTTAAATGGGAAAACTGTAGAAAAATAATCTAATACATAAGTCGTGAAGAAACAGGTTTGCAATGAGGCTAAATAAAACATGTCAGAGCAGTCAGAAAAAAATGGAGTTACTTCAATTTTCAGATAGCATGATTATCTACTAAGAAAACTCCAGTGAATTTACATGAAAGCTACAAGAATAAGTGAAATTAGCATACATTCAGTATATTAAAAATAAATTCTATTTCAATATGCAAATAATAAACCAATAGAAATAGAAATTTAAAATTTTAAGTGTCATTCATTTTAGCAACTAAAACATGAAATACTCTTTATAAATCTAATGAAGAATGATGGTGTCTATGGTTGAAAACTACAAGACACTGTCAGAATAAATAATAGGAGGTCATCAGAAGTGAGAACAATTGAAAATTCTCTCTCCCCTAAAAGTAATGATAACACTACTAGTAAAGAGTGTTAGATCAACTTTTTCAGAACTCTGGAAATAAACCAAAGACTTGGAACAAAGTGGAGCATGTTTATTTTTAAGTGGCCAAATATTGGTTTAAAAACAACAACTTTGCCTTTTCTCATCCTCCTCTCTGAAATGCAAAGGTTGTTTTGAAAACAAACAATCTACAATCAGACTGAAAGCAAGCAGTCTTGAAGCCCCCCCCCTCCCCCGCCCAAAGAATCAGAAGAGGACTGGAACTCTTTCAAAGCCCCACCTTAAACAATTGTAATTAGTTGTCTGGGTATACCCTTAAAAACACCACTAGTAAGTCTTGAACTGACTCAGTTCACCTATTGGGAACAGTCTTTTCCCTAGGCATAGTCATGGAAAATAATCAGTGGCAAGTATTTAAACTTGCAGTTGACTAAGTCACAAGTAATACATGAGAAAAACAGTAAACCAACCAAAAAACTCAAATTGAGAAGCTAGGGAATGATGTGCCCATAAGCATCTTCGCAAAGTTCTGATATACGCTAGGAAATCTGGACGGCTATATACACCCAAAGGGCTATGTACATTCCCAGGTATGCACATATGCTCCAGAAAGACCCGAGAAGAGCCTAAACTCCCACCTCTGCTTGATTTTAAGGCTCTAGGCAAGCAGAAAGTTGTGACTAAAGAATACTAAACTGCTTAGTGTTAAGGGCATTGTACACCATGCATTCCTCAGCAAAGACTGAAAAACTCACTGGGTCTGGGCAATTAAGAAATTCTCTGTCCAATCACTGGCTGATCACTAAGCTAACAAAACATAAACTTCACTGGCCATTTATGACTAAAGAATAAAAACACAGAATTATTTCAGAAAGGTTAATAATCAAGCAAACTCCAGCAATAAATCCTAATATGAAAAGAATCTTATTTCTGAATTTTCTACATTACATAGTTTAAATATGTGATTCCATCAACAAAAAATTATGACACAAAGAAATTAGAAAGCTTAACCTATACACAAAAGGAAAAATGGGCAATAGAAATTGGGTCAATTATTAGTCCAAATTTTAAACTTACTAAACAATGACTTTTTTTTCATGAAGAATTTAAGTTTATATGCTGTCAAAACAATGTTCTGAGGATGGTGGGAGGTTGTGGCTTGTAAGCAACTTTGCTCAGCACAGTTTTGTAAGGTCCCCCTCTCTCTCTTAGAGAAAGAATTTAAACAAACTATTCAAAATATATTCAAAGAACTAAAGAAAACTGTGTCTAAAGTACTAAATGAAAATATGAGAATAATATTTCAACATAAAAATAAAGAATAAGAAAATCACTTGACAATGAATATCCAGGTACTAGTCAGAGCAACTAAGCAATAAAATAAGGATGTTTCAACATTGAAAAATATACAGAAAATTTATATAGATAGAAAATTCTAAGAAATCCACTAACATCTTTTAAAACTAATGAGTGAGCTAAGCAAATTTGCAAGTTAGAATTTCAATATTTAAAAATCAATTATAACATACAGTCAATCAACAAGTACATGAAAAAATGCTCATCATCTCTAGCTGTCAGAGAAATGCAAATCAAAACCACCCTAAGATACCATCTCACTCCAGTAAGATTGGCAGCCATTAGGAAGTCAAACAACAACAAGTGCTGGCGAGGATGTGGGGAAAAGGGTACACTTGTACATTGCTGGTGGGACTGCAGATTGGTGCAGCCAGTTTGGAAAGCAGTATGGAGATTTCTTGGAAAGCTGGGAATGGAGCCACCATTTGACCCAGCTATTCCCCTTCTTGGTCTATTCCCTAAAGACCTAAAAAGAGCATGCTACAGGGACACTGCTACATCGATGTTCATAGCAGCACAGTTCACAATAGCAAGACTGTGGAACCAACCTAGATGCCCTTCAATAGACGAATGGATAAAAAAAATGTGGCATTTATACACAATGGAGTATTACTCTGCATTAAAAAATGACAAAATCATAGAATTTACAGGGAAATGGATGGCATTAGAGCAGATTATGGTAAGTGAAGCTAGCCAATCCCTAAAAAACAAATGCCAAATGTCTTCTTTGATATAAGGAGAGTAACTAAGATCAGAGTAGGGACGAAGAGCAGGAGAAGAAGATTAACATTAAACAGGGATGAGAGGTGGGAGGGAAAGGGAGAGAGAAGGGAAATTGCATGGTAATAGAAGGAGACCCTCAGGGTTATACAGTGGAGGAGGTAGAGAGAGAGGAGGGGAGGGGAGGGGAGAGGTGGGGAGGGGGGATGGTGGAGGATGGGAAAGGCAGTGGAGCACAACAGACACTAGTATGGCAATTTGTAAATCAATGGATGTGTAACTGATGTGATTCTGCAATCTGTGTATGGGGTGAAGGTGGGAGTTCATAACCCACTTGAATCAAAGTGTGGAATATGATATGTCAAGAAATTTGTAATGTTTTGAACAACCCACAATAAAAAATTAAAAAAAAAATCAATTATATATCTATATATTATCAGTGAAAAATCCAAAAATGAAATTATGTTCACATCCACTGTACTTTCACAAAATAGCAACAACAAATCTTTAAGATTGGTCCTGGACCTATTAAAATAGATTACCTCAAGCTGACTGCAACAGCACACATCTATAATCCCAATGACTCAGGAGGTTAAGACAGGAGGATCACAAGTTTGAGGCCAGCCTTGGCAACTCAGACTTTCGACAACTTAATGATACCCCGTATCAAAATGAAAATAAAAAGGGTTGGTGATGTGGCTAAGTGGCAAAATGCCCCTGAGTATTCCCAGTAACACCCCCCAAAAAGGTACATCAGTTTATAAAATCTATCTTATACAAAATTTAACTCAATGAAGATCATAGATCTAATTAAAAACTATAATACATCCAGAAGAAATCACAGGGAAACTCTGCAATCTTGACTCAGGCAAAGATTTCATAGGTTTAAAACAAAGACACAACCATATAAGGAGAAATACAGTTATAGGATTGAACTGGACAACCTTACAGATTTCCTTAGGAAAATCCCTGATGAAGTGGATCTGATCCAGAATCACATAGGAATGAGGTGGGAATTGAAAGAGCTGAGCATGCTGAAATGTCTATCATACTCAATCCCAAGTAATAGCAATAAGAAAATGAGAAATAATAGAACAAATAACCATCCAGAAACAGCAGCCAGAGACTGACCTTAGGATATACATCAAAGTATTCTTTACCCTTATTTCATTTCAGGGGAGAGATGTGTTGTTTTAAAAAGGTTCTTAATATTAATAATAACAAAGATAGTCAACAATTACTGTATATTAAGTAGAAGGCCATTTTCCAAATGATTACAGGCAAACACAATGTTATTTAATCCTCCTAAAAATACTATTGCAAGATATTCTTTTTTTATCTAATTTTATAGATGTGGAAACTGAAGTATACAGATAATTAACAAATTTTACCAAAGTAAAACAGATCATAAATTGGACAGTAAGGACATGTTCTAAAAGTAAAAAAGAAAAAAGAAAAAAAAGAAAATCATAGGCACAATCTCATTTTTAACCATTGATGCAAAAATTAAATTAAAACTATTAAATTAAAACTGTTATGTATTGAAAACTATCTTATACAAAAATAAAAAAAACCTAAACAAGTAGAAAGACATGGGAAATTTCTTAACAAAGGTCATAACAAATGTCTTATTTAAAGGTAAATGCAAAAGCATTTTCATTAAAGTAATGCCAAAGTTAAGGATGCCTTTTCTATCACTTTACATGGGCACAGCAACTACTAGATACCACCATCAGTCAAAGGAAACAAAAGATATAAGAATTCAAATGAAATAAATATATGGTTTACAAATTACATGTTTTTTTCTACATAGAGAATACAAATAAATCCATAGTAAAATTATCAGAATCAATAAATCCTTAAAAATGATAGAAATAAGAATGATATAAAAAAACAACAATATTTCTTTATAGCAGCAAATATCGAATGCAATTTATTAAAATATACTATTTATAAATTCACCAATATCTTGAGACATCCAAGAATAAATAAAATTCAACAAATGTATGAATATCTTTTTCACAGAAAGTTATTAAAAGTCAAAAAAAGACAGATAAATACAAAGATTATCATGAATGAGAAAATTTAATATAACAATATAAAGTCTCCCTAAACTGTTATATAATTTTAATTCAATTCTAATGAAAACAAAATCTCTATAGGGACTTTGATGAATGTTGATCCAAATATTCATTTTGGGGAATAAGACCTAAAAATAGTCATTTTGAATAATACTAGGAAGAAAGAACTTACAATTTTTAAAACATTTTCCATTTATTTGCTAGAATTTAAACTGATTACACATTATAGGCAATTTGTATTTTTCCAGTTTTCCTTTTTTAATTTATATATGACAATGGAATGCATTACAATTTTTATTACATATAGAGAAGACAATTTTTCATATCTCTGGTTGTACACATAGTATATTCACACAATTAGTGTCTTCATACCTATACTTTGGATAATAATGATCATCACATTTCATAATCATCAATAACCTCTACCCTCTCTCTTCCCCTCCAACTCCTCTGCCCTATCTAGAGTTCATCTATCCCTCCTATGCTCCTGCTCCCTATCCCACTATGTATCAGCCTCCTTATATCAAAGAAAACATTCAGCATTTGGTTTTGGGGGATTGGCTAACTTCACTTAGCATTATCTTCTCTAACTCCATCCACTTGGAAGCTATTAAGCATACAAACAACAATAAGTGTTGATGAGGATGTGGGGGAAAAGGTATACTCATAGACTGCTGGTGGGACTGCAAAAGAACTTACATTTTAAGATATCAAAACCTAGGCAATTGCTATCCTTTTGGCAAGAAGTTAATTAACCTGACCTCTGAAGCAAAATGTTAAACACACTATCATAACATTGGAGCTTGAGATATGACCCAGGTGGCTTTAAAACTCAGTAAGAAAAGTATAGGTACTCAATAAAAAGCAATGGGACATACATACCAATAAAGATGAGTAAATTAAATCTCTACCTCACACATTATTAAAAATAATAATTTCAGGAAAAAAATAATAGCATATATTATGTCAGTATAAGAAAAAGTTTCTTAAATAAGATATAAAATAGATGAACCATAAAAGAAGTGATTGATATATTTGCCAATGTTAAAATTCAAAACTCTGCATGACTTTCAAAAGTTAAAAAGTCAAGCCACTCGAGGGAATGTTTTTGAATCAGCAAAACTAAAACATTTGAAGTACAGATAATAAGCATAACTCCAACTAATAAACTGAAAAAAATAATGCATGTGAAAATTTAACAAGAGGTAGACTAGAATAATTTAGAGAGAAAAAAATTTGAAAGCCACATAAACATATCTTTTTGAATCTTTACTAGTTAATAATGGCAATAAAAATAAAACAAAAAGGTGTACTTTATACTTATGATTTTGATGGAAATTAATGTCTGAAAGCAAAACATGTTGGTGAGGACACAGCCAGGTGTCCTGACGCTGCAGGAATACAAATTGGATCCACCACTTCAGAGCTTATGGAAACTTTCATGCACAAAATCCCACAAACACACACAAGGAGACACAATATTAACACAATTTTATAAATTAACAAAACAGAAAACCCAAACTTTAAATAATAGTCTATGCTTCTTCTACGAAATAGAATATTAGTAGAGCAGCTAAAATGAATCAGCTGGATCTTAAAATTGAGAATATCCAAAAACAATTTTTTTTATGTGTGGGGGGGTTAAAGATACATTAGTGAATGTATCAGAAACCATGTGTTTAAATTTTAACAATGTAAAGATAATAATATATAGTATTTAGAGAAAGATAATAGTCTGAACCATTTGAAATAGTTAATATTTCACCATCTTTAATATACAAAAAGGCAAATCCATATGGCTCAACAGAATATTAAACACATTAAAAAACTCATGAGAATGGTAGATATAAATGCAGAAAGGAAGAGGATCTTTATGAATTTTTAAAAAGCATTTAACTCCTTTTTAAAATTTCAAAGTGATAAAATAATAGAATTATTTTATATTTATATTTTTATATTACCTAGAATAGTCTATAATTTGAAAAAACAGATATCACCATCAATATTGAACCAAAATAAATGGATTTAACAATGAGTCAAGATTAGCTTTGCTCTTATAAAAAAAATTAGTTAGACCTAGAAGTAATAATTGACATAGATATCTTAAATAGATATCCACCAGTAGGTTATAAATAACTAAAGATAACTTAAAATGTTTAGAAGAAAATACCTAGTATGAATTCAAACAGAATCCTCATTCCTAAAAGTAACAAGGCTTAAAATACTGAGCTTTGACAAAACTATTAATAGATTCATATATGTAAGAAATAAATCCTCAATATGGTACAATAAAAAGCAAATTTGTGTTTATTCAACCAAGACTTTGTAATGACCTTTCATAATTTCTATCAAGAATTCAAATTGAAATTAAAATCATGCATGATAGGGTCAAGTTAATTAATTATCTGATCTCTCCTTACCTCATTGATGACACTAAGAACATTTTGTTTTGAAATAAATTAAAAGCAAATGATTAAAATCCAGAACTTCAAAATATGATGATTGTAGGATGGAGAGCCAAAGAAGTTTAATTTTTCATGCTCACTACAGTAAAGGCTTCATGCCAAAAAAGTTTACAATGTGTTTTCTGGTTTTTCTATTATTACTGTTTTTAGGCATCAACAGCAAATATAAATATATTCTATGGGTGTAGCTGAACCATAGAAAAGAAATAAAGGTCAAAACAAAACTCTTAATGTAGACAACAACCAAAAATGCAAGCATTCGATACAGTCATATAATTAACAGATTATTACTTACAGTTATGCAATATATATGCTATTAATGAATCCCTTGAATTGAGGAAAATTTAAAAAATACACATCCAGGATCAGTAGTTGAAATCAGTAAAAGATATCTTGAAGAATTAGCAGATGGCTATAAAATATTCAGAAGTAATCAATAATCATCAGGGAATATAGCCTCATACCATTTTTACCTCAGCCATTTCCTTCTCTCTTTAGAGCCAGGCTTCTCCAAAATGTGCCCTGAAATCTCCTCCCCTAACTATTTAATCTCATTTTAAATTATAGATTCGGCTGGGGATGTGGCTCAAGCGGTAGTGCGGTCGCCTGGCATGCATGGGGCGCTGGGTTCGATCCTCAGCACCACATAAAAATAAAATAAGGATGTTGTGTCTACCGAAAACTAAAAATAAATATTAAAAAAATTCTCTCTCTTAAAAAAATAAATAAAAAATAAAATAAAATTATAGATTGCCCCTTTTCTGTCTCAAAAAACTTAATGTCCATTCTTAATCACTACCATACCAAGCGTGATTTTCAGTTTTATAACTTCTCATTCTCTTTGATACTCTATTAATGGATATCGAAGATCTTCTTAAAATTTCTTATAATTTTCTTCACTTGGGTTCTAATATTCTGAACTTCTGGACCATGTAGGAACCTCCTCTGCTACCTCCCTTCACCTCAACATTTCCCAAACACCTATCTGTAGTTCTATATTCTTCTTCACTACATCTGCTCCTTCAAGGATTGTTCCTGCCTATAGAGATTCAAAAACAATTTCTATAAATACTTTCTAATCTTTACATCACTTGGTCTTAAATCAACCTGCAATTCCAAATTTTTTCTCCCAAATGATCTTTTGCCATTTCTACTTGGATATTTCATTTCTACTGCAAATAAGGAATGAGCATTCATTCCCCCAAATTTACTCTCCCCCTCTATTATTTTACACTCCTCTCGCCTCCCAAGTCACTTCCTTTCCATTTCCTATTTATACACATATACGCAATTTCTGGATTTCCATTTTGGTATAGATAGGAAACACCTTTGACCATTGTTTTCCCTTACTAACACTGTCTGCTCAGCTATTTATACTCCACATTTTCCATTCTCACCAACCTACTTCATTAGATATCACTTCTGGAATACGGGCACAGAGAAATGAGACCTTCAAACTGATTTAAGATGAAAAGATTTCTACCCATTGTATGCTGCCCTTCAGAGCTACCCATCCATTCATTTATTCAGCAAATATTTATTGAGAAGCTATCATGTTACAGGCAATTTCCTGGCTCCTGGGATACATCAGAGAGCAATGGCAACCCAAACAACAACAACATAAAAAAAAAAAAAAAAAAAAAAAAACCTGCCTTCACAAAACATATTTGAGAGGAAAAAACAGGAATACACAAAAAATTTAAATTGTATGATACATATTGTTGTTAGTCAGATTCTGTTGCTTTGACAAGTACCTGAGAAAATCAACTTAAAGGAGAAAATGTTTGACTTGTAATTTCAGTGAGGATCCAGGTTATGGCTGGACAGCTTCACTGTTTGGGGTCTGAGGTGAGTAGAACATTATGGTAGAAAAGTGTGGCAGAGAAAAATCTGCTCACTTCGTGGTAGCCAGAAAGCAAAGAGGCAAAGAAAAAGGGTGCCAGGACAAAAAGATCCCCCTCCAGGCACACCCCCAGTGACTGACTGCCTATAACCATGCCCTACTGGCTACAGTTTTCACCATCTCTCTGCAGTCCATTCAGTTATCAATGGATTAATTGACAGATGAGCTCAGACCCCCTCATGATCCAGTCATTCTCAAAAGACCCACCTCTGAACATTGCTACAGTGGGGAAAAAGTTTTTAACATATGGGTCTCTGGGAGACATTCTAGATCCAAACCATCACACACATTAAAGATAGGAGGTATGGTGGGGGGAACCCAGCAGCATAAGGAAAACCTAAAGTGGGAAATTGGTGTTTGAGATTTTAAACAGGGAGATAGGGTAGGCTGTTTTGAGCACACCTGAAGCAGGTAAGGGAGTCAGCCTTATTTATGTATAAAAGCCCTAGAAGTACACCTCACATATTCAAGAGAATAGAAGTTCTCAATGTTAGAATATTAGAAAATGAAGTTCTAAATTCAATAGAATAGAAGCAAAGAGAGCACAGGAAAAAAAAATAACAGTAAGAAATCAAGTCAGAGAAATAACTGCAGTCAGTTCATGGAGGTCTTACAGGCCATTTTAAGAATGGTGGCTTTGACTCTGGTGAAATGGGGAAACCATCAAGCATTTGGAGCAGAGAAGTAATATGTCTAATTCCTATTTCCGAGAACAACTCTGGCTGCAGTGCTAAGTGTAAAGTGGAGGGCCAGGCAGAACAGTGTAAGGACCACACAGAAATCCAGGCAAGAGCTACTATGTCTCAGACAGGGATGTTTGCAGTGTACAGTGGTGAGAAAGAATCAAAATTTTGAAGATGTCAACAGGATTCCTTGTGATACATAAGATGTTGAATATAAGAGAAAGAACACTAACAAGGATGACACCAAGTTCTTTGCTCTGTATTGGTAGAAAAATGAAATCGCCTCACTAGAGATGGGGAAGACTAGGGGTGAAACAAAATGTAGGTCAAAGTAAGAGATCTAATAAAGAACTGGTTCAGTTTCAGAAAATATAAGTTTAATTTTAAAATATGAATTAAACATTCAAGTGGACATTTTGAGTAGTCTGATGTATATAACCGTCTGGAGTTGAGGTAAAGACTCTTGGGGGACAGAATTAAATTTGGAAGTCAAGCCATTTAGATGATATATAAAGCTACAAGACTGGAGATGATCATCATAGGAATGAGTAGACTTGAGAAGAGAGCCACATATTAAGCATCTTATGACCTAGATACCAATATTAAGAAGTCAAGAGGACATAGTAAATCAAAGTGAGAACTAACAACTAGAGATTCAGAGACAAATCAAGACGTGAGGATTTTCAGATACCCAGTGAATAAAGCATACCATAGAATGAGTAGCAATCAACTTCATTACTTGATGCTACTGAGTCAAATAAGGTAAAAACTTAAAGTTAACTGTGAGATTTACTATGTGAAGGTCAGTAGAGATCGCACAAATGCAGTTTACATGTAGTGGTAAGTTACAGCATTGACTGCAGTTGATATACTTGGAAAGGAGAAATTAAAGATCAGTCTGGGAAAAATACTTCAGGGAATTTTGATAAAAAGGAAGAGCAAAAAAAATGAAGTACTGGCTGGTGGCAGAAATAGAGGTTAATGTTTTTAAAAGGAAAAATAATAATGTCTCTATATCCCTGAAAATGTATCACTAATACAAGATATTGTTTAAAATATAGAAAAGCAAATAGGGAAAATATTCCCAGTTAGAGCCAAATTTATATGTCAGATTTAGCATAAATAGCAGTGGGAATAGATAGAAGTTCTTTTATGATTTGCGTTGATTTTCATAATGAATAGGAGACAATGTCAGCCCAGAGTCAGGATAAGAAGTTCAGGGAGAGAAGCAAACATAAATGGTCATGAGATAGGGAAAGTGAATGGAGGAGGGAAATACAGAATGATTACAGGACAGCATCTTAGCATGTGTGGTCATCAATACAAGATGAGACTAGTCAGCCTGACTCAGAATATTTACCCAAAGCTGTGGTACTGCTAAGGCCATAGCAGAAGCCAGACAAAGGCAGTAGAATCAAGGTGAGTGCAAGGAAATGATAATGATCGACCATCTATAACATGAATCTTACACTGGGAACTAAGGATAGTTGAGATCTTTTGAGTGAAGATTCCAAAAGAATTGGGGGATTGCTGGATTCAGGTACAAAGGATACCAGATACCAACTAATCAACACAATTATATATCTTACAGAAAGAGTGTGATAAATGTGTGTGCTATACAAAGTGATTTAAAGTTTTTTTTGTTTTTTTTTTTTTTTGTAGACAGAGTTGCTAGGAGGCACTGAGATTAAAAGATATTGCTCTGCACAGAAGTTACATGACTACTAGTTATCAAGATGAGCCAATAGATTTGTAACACAAAACATGTTTCAGTTTTAAAAAATAGCACCAAATGCATTTCAGGCAAGCCAAAGAAAACCGATATGAAAGTTTAAAAGTCAGAGATAAAGTAAGGACCCATAAAATTCTCTAGGAAAAATTAGAGGATGTAACTATAAGGTCATTCTCGTACCAATATAATCTTGGAGGCCAATTGGTGCCTTTTTTGTCCAGAAATCCAGAGACCATTCATAATTAAATCTAGAGGATTACAGAGTTAGCACAGAGTAGTGCCAAAGAAAGCAAAGAAAGGCGTGTTAGATTCTAGAATAATAATTTGACTTCCACCTCTGATTTAAATCTAAAAATTTGCAAGAAAACATAAGTGGCTGGCAACCTAACAAGAGCCAGAAAACTTATAAAGTCATTTTAATCCCATCAGAAAAAGGAGGTCCCAAAGATACATAAATGAATTAAACTCTATATAGTTAGAATCCTTTCATAAGAGATGAGTCTAAGGCTGCATTCTTTTATATAGAATAAAAATAAAAATATTTTAAGACACAAGAAAAAGAAAGATAATGTGGCCCATTGTAAAGAGAATAAAGGGTCAATAGAGATACAGACATGATATATCAGATAACAATTTGAAATTATTAAATAGGAATTTGAAAATATCTGATAATGCTAATATCTAATGGAAATGGTCAAGGATATGAAGAGATAAAATTAGAGTAGATAGAAGAAATATGCAAAAGAGTACTCAAATGGGAACACTATAAATGGAAAGTATGATTTAGAAATGAAGGATGTTCTAGATGGGTTTAAGAGCAACTCAGACACAACAGTATAATAATCACTGAATTCAAGACAAGTTAATAGAAAGTATCCAAGCAGAAACTTTAAGGAATAAACAAGGAAAACATAATAAAATACAAACAAATAAAAATGTGTCCAAGATCTTGGATACATTAGTCAGTGATATAATACAAATGTAATTACTGATTTGGAAGAAAAAGAAAGAAAATAGAGGAGAAAAAAAAGAGGAGAAAGATTTAAGTAGATAATGATGGAGAACTTTCAAAAGTAATGAAAACACCAACTTACAGATCCAAGAATCTGAGCAAACCTCAAGCAGAATTAATACAAGGAATATCATGCCTAGGTACAGCATAAAGTGATAACCTGAAGCATAAAAAGGAAATTTTAAAAACATCAAAATAAAAACATCCCATAGCATACGTGGGAATCCTGACCTGAACAGTGGATAATTTCACCAGAAACAAGGCAGGGAGAAAACAGTGACACAAAATAGTTAAAGTTTTATAAAATAGAAATTATCAATGTAGAATTCTAGAATCAGTAAAAACCAGCTTCAAAAGTCAAGAACAGTTAAAGACATTTGCACAGAAGGTTAAAGAACTTGTTTCGGTAGGCTGAACTATAAGCAATGGAAAAGGAAGTTCTTCAGGATGAGAAGAAATAACACCAGGTGGAACACAGGTTTTGCAGGAAACACTGAAGAGCACCAGAAAGGACTAACCTTTAAAAAAAGATTATTTCGTGGATTTACCTAGACAAAACATTGCACATCTAATATTTCATAGCTTTAAATCGAAACTATTTCTCTCACCTAGGTCAATTTTGATTTTGAGCCAAAAATTAGATGTTACTATTATTTTAAAATATTAATTTCAAAAAGTCAATAAACTCAGGTAATATCTAAATTAACCATATTTATGATACCAATTTTTTTTCTGAAAACCCAACATGAACCAAATACATTGTTTATAAGTTTTGCAACCACCCCCAAAAATGCACATAAAAATACATTTAACAAATGAAGAAATAAATCAGGAAATTGAATTGGCAGTTAAACTCTTTGCCAAAGTCACTTGGCTTTTAAAAAGCAGAGCTGGGATTCAAACTCAAATCTGTCTGAGCCTAAGTCTCATACCTTTCTTCTCTAGCACTATTATAGCAATAATAATTTGTATGCACAATGAGATAAATGTCCAGTATAGATTTGATTTTCTTCAACCCATGTACTCAGCATAAAATTTAAATAAAATTGTCAATACTGTCTTTCTACTATAAAAATTAGGCCTTTCTGGACAACTCTCAATTATTTTGGTAGAATCAATCTATTCTGTGAAATTTTCCATTTCTCATTTTGTTCAAAATTAGAAAACATTTAAAAATTTTTATTAAAAACTAATGTAGCTTACTAAAAATAATTTCAGTTCATACAAAACAATGTGAAAATCAGTTACTTGTAGTCATAGAGTTTAACATTAATAACATTCTGGGATTTTTGTTTTGTTTTGGTACCAGGGATTGAACCCAGGGTTAACCACTTAGCCACATCCCCAGTCCCCAGCCCTTTATTTATTTATTTTTAATTATGAGACATGGTATCAGTTTCTGAGGCTGGTTTTGAAATTTCCATCCTCCTTGAACCACTGGTGTAACAGGTGTGCACACTACACCCAGGCAACATCTTGAGTAGCAATGACATATGTCCTTCAAGACATTAATTATATATATGTGTGTATATACATATGTATGTCTGTGTGTGTGGTGTGTATACACACATATATATTTATAACATGACTATAGTATATATATGTATGTTCATAAAACATGCTAAATTTAGAGATTTTTCCACACACTTGCTTTTGAATATAATAATGCATGACCCCATTGCCATGTGCTTACAAAAGTCATGTTTTTTTCTCCTGATGGTATGTACTATTCCATGTAGGTAAGAATTATAATTTATTTAATCAATACTTTTCTGAAGGTTTTAAGTGATTCTAATTATGTGTTGTTTTTGATAATTCTACTATGAACATTTGAGTTCATATGTAAACACTTTTCTATTATTTTCTTGAGACAATGTCCTGAAAGTAACATTCTTGGCTAATGTACCTTCCACATTTTCTACTTCTGATAGTTTGCCAGATTACTCCAAACTCTCTCCTACTCTAGTATAATCTGTTTTCTATTCTTTGCCAAACTAAGTACAAAATGATAAGCCCTGTTTGAATTTTAAATACTCAGCTTATTAGTCAGATGTCTCAACACTTTTATGTTTCTGAATAAGATATCATGCTAATAAAAGTCTTTGTTATGGCAGTATTATAGAAACACCTGCCTTCATTTTTCTCTATTGCCTCTTATTACATATTTTACATTAAACTTCAATCCATCAACAGTTTTTATTTAGCAGAGTTGTGAAGCATAATCTAACGTTTTTAATAGCATAACTGACCTATTTTCCTAATAATATTGTAACATAATCCTCATGCAATGATCTTAAACCAATTTTTTTCTTTAATTCAGTCCCTCTGTATACCTATGTGAACCTTATCCCTATACTCTTTTACCATTCCATTTACCTGTCTTAATTTATCAATTTTTATACTTTCCTATTTCTTTTCTTTTTAATTCTCCAGAAATTTACTGTCAGGAAAAAATAGCATAACCTCAATTGTACTAAAAGGAAAATGAATTTTCTATACCTAGCTAAGGTTAGAAATGTAAACACATGGGTCACAGATGGAAATTAAAAGTTGCATTTAGGGCTTGGCTCAGTGGTAGAGAACCTGCTTGGCATGTACCAATCTCTGAGCTCCATCCTCTAAGCAGGACAAAACAAAACAAAAAACCATTCCAACTCTAAGATCAAGAACAAACAAATGAGTTAAGAAGTACATAAAGTTAAAAAAAAATATGGAAGGGAAGGCAAGTTATTAGCTTTAACTGATTATCTTTTTCTTCCCTGAATCTTTGCATATAAATTTGACAAATGCTTATTGATTGTTTAATGACGAATGACCTTCTTAAGAAAGTGCTATACATGTTTGAACACAATGCAGAAATCTCCATTTTTTAATAGGAAACTAGCACTCTGTTAATAAATGTATTCAGAAACAGTTCTGAAAAGTTGTGATGCACATGGTGCTGTAGTTTTAAACCCAAAATTTGTAGTTCTTATGTCTGTGACCACAGTGACATTAGTGACTCCGCATAACTACATATCTGCCACTACAACTCCCCAAAGTTACAAATGCAATGTGAAGCACTGAAATAAATGTATAACTGGAAACAAATACTCTAAGAAAAAGGAACTGATGATACACATTCGTTGATACAGATGTTCTAAGGTGTTTCTTAGAAAATTTTCTTATTAATTCTCCAGAAATAAAAAATAAGGTTTTTTTAATTTAAAAATCAGCATAGCAACTCAGTTTATACAATTAATATATAGAGAGATGAGGATCCAGTGAAAAATATTCCTTTCACCCACTGGAAAATTTCCTAAAGGAGGCGAAGTCAAGTCCCACAGAAACAGAACATGTCATTTGCAAGAATTTTTCTAGAGAATTATGCTATTCAGATATAAAACTCAAAGAAGATTTCTTTAGTAGCCAACACTTACATGAAAACTTTCAGAAACAGAGAAACAAGTTCAAGCTATGAAAAGACAGAAAAAAAAAAAACACATCTTGGTGTGCTACAGACCCTCATTTAACAAAGTCTGTTGCAAGGCAGACAGTCGGACCAGCATTGCACGAGAGCACCTTTAATTGAGCTCGCAGCAATCTCTTGCACAATTACCCCTTCTGAATGAAACCATCTTGGATATGGACAAAACTATGGAGGACAGTGACTTAATTTTTTGATTAAAAAAAAAAGGAACGAGAGAGAAAGAAAATGATTTATAATAAGTCCAGAAGAACATTCTGTACCTATCTCTTTTCTGATTAGAGAGGTGGCATGGAGCCTGGCTCATTAGGCAGAAGTAATGAGCCAGTCTTTGTGCCATCTCTAATTAGAGAAAAGATACAGTAGGTACAACTGCACCTATAAGTTGATAGAGTAAAGGTAAAAATTATTTTAAAATGTCCTTTTCTTCCATAACTGTTAGATGCCCAGAATGTAAAGGAGAAAATTGCAATAAAAACTAAATAATATTTGAAATAAATTCTTTTCCAATTATATGTTTTCTAGTCAGGAGTGAAATTTATTTTTATACAGTTTAAAAGTAAATCATCCTCAATCTACACTTCCCTTGTGAATCATTAACTCAACATTTAGTATACTAAAGTAGAATAGAAGCAAGTCATTTTAACTCTGCAGCAAAAAGTTATGGTACTGACAAGTTTATGGTATTGCTGAGTACTTTGAGAAACATTTGGTGTAATAAAACACTTTTAGAAGTACTAATAGGGATTGAATATTGAAATAAGGCTCACAAGATTTAATGTATTATTAAAAATTTCTGCATGCCGAGTACTTTATAAAATTCTTCAATATACTAATTACTGAAACTGAGTTCTAAATATATTGGCTTCTTAAATTATTGCTTCTTCATATAAGTTTAGCTTGATCTAAGAGCATACACGAATTAAAGTTAATAGTCACTTATAGATATTTTTGGTTTTGATTCCTACAAAATTTAACTGAAGAGATTATAATTGTCTATGGTTTCATAATCAGAAAATATGTCTTCAAAGAGTTTAATAATTGTTGAAGCTCATTGCACATTTACTATACAACAAAGCAATATGTTCTAAACATATTATCTCCAATAATTCATACTATAGTTTTATGTGTCATATATTAAAGTACCACCTATAGATTAGAAAGCAGAGACTTACAAAGAGTAAATATTTTTATATTTTTATTAGGGTATTATAGTTATGCATACTAGTAAAATTAATTTTGGCAGATTTTTTTATTAAAGGAACACAACTAAATTGGATCCAATACAGAGTTGTTTGACACCAAAGCTTGGTGGAAATTTAGCCAGTGTTTTGAATGTATTTTCAATATCAAATATATAAATATATACACATGTATATGTGTGTGTATATATATGCACACTACATATATACTTTATTTTAGCTAGATATGAGTTTAAATAATTCATGTCATAGAGAAAAACAAAACTGAAATTGAGCATTATTTCAAAATTAATAGCAATGACAGCATATATAAATATATCTATGGGACAACTTCAAACCCATGTCCACTTTATGCAGTTGTTGCAAATGTATGAAAAGATTTGAGTTCCTGTTATGTACAAATGATAGAATTATATGATTACTACAATCAATAATGAAGGTCATTCATTGCAACAAATGATAGTATAATATATATCATATATATAATATAAAATAGTAACAAAATTAGAAAATAAAATTTTAAAACAATATTTCTTAATTACGTAAAAAAATAACCAATAGGCCAAAATCCAGAACATTGAAAAAATCTAATACTGGTGAGGATGTGGAGCAACAGAGACTCTTATTTACTGCTGGTGTAGTGCAAAATGTTTCAGCTACTTTGAAATAGATAAATCCTTGACTGGACTAACTAAGGAAAGGAGAAAGAGCTCAAAATCATAAAGACATTACTATTGAGAACCCCAGAAATACAAAGGATTAGTAGAGGTGATTATAAATAACTATACACCAACAAATGTGATAGTATAGGATAAATGGAAAAATTACTCAGCACATACCTCTTAAGCCTCAGAAACAGACCAATAATAATCAATGAGATTGGATCTATCATAAATTCTTCCTATGAAAATAACAAACAAACATTTCCAGAAGAACAAATACCAATTCTTAAGTTATTTTTAAAAAATTGAAGAGGAAGGAATTCTTCCAAACACATTCTAGGAGGGCAACATTATGCTAATCCAAGACCAGATGAGGACACAACCAAAAGATAAACTACAGGCCAACATCTTTGATGAATAGAGATGTAACAATTCTCAACAAAATCCAACAGCACATTGAAGATTATTTACCATGATCAGTTGAGATTCATCTCAGTAATGCAAGGATGGTTCAATGTATTAAAATCAATAAACATAGTACACTATATCAACATAAAGAATATCAGAAACTATATGGCCATCTCACCTGATACAGAAAAGACAACTAATAAAATCCAACACCCTTTCATGATAAAAATGCTAACCGTATTAGGCAGAAAAGAAACATATCTCAACATAATGAAAGAGCATTTATGATAAACCAAAAGTTAACCAAACAGTAAATGGGAAAAATCTGGAAGCTTTCTAAGATCTGGAAGAAGATATGGATGCCAACTTTTACCATGTTTCTTCAACATAGTGCTGGAATTCCTAGCCATAGAAATCAGGAAAAAGAAACAAGGGTATCCAAACTGGAAAATAAGTCAAATTGTCACTGCAGATGACATATCTGCAAAATCTCCATCAAAAAATTAATAGAACAAATTAAGAAAAGTTGTATAAAAGAAGTTGAAGAGAAGACAAAAAAATAGAAAGGCATCTTTATTCCCAGGGATTTAGAAGAATAAACATTTTTAAAATATTCATACTCCAAAAAATGACTTATAAATTCAATGAAAATTCAAATTCTCAATGGCATTCTTCACAGAAGCAGAAAAAAAAAAAACAATTCTAAAATTTGGATGGAGCCACAAAAACCTTAAATCACCAAATTCATCTTGAGCAGAAGCAACAATGCTGAATGCATTTGACTACCTGACTCCAAAGTATACTGCAAAGCTGTAATAATCAAAACAGCATGATACTGGTATAAGAGACACACAGACAAACAGATGAGAATAGAGAGCCTGAAAGTAATCCTACATGTCTATAGACATTACCAAATGGTTTAACAAAGATACTCAGAATATGCAATGAAGAAAAGATTGTCTTTTCATAAATGGTGTTGATAAATTGATTATCCACTTGCAGAAAAAGGAAACTAGACCCTTTTACCAGTTACAAAGATCACCTTAAAATGATTAAAGACTTATAATCATCACCTGAAACTATGAAACTAGTAAAAGAAAACATAAGCAAAATGCTTCAGGATATTGGAAGGGGCAAGAAGTTTTGGGATAAGACTCTAAAAGCACAGAAAATAAAAGCAAAAGTAGACAAATAAGATTAAATAAAACAAGTTTCTGCATAGCAAAGGAGACATCAACAGAGTGCAGAAACTACCTACAGAATGAGAGAAAATATTCACAAGCTACACATCTAAAAAGAAGTTAATAGCTAGAAGGTCTATGGGAACTGTCTGTATTTTCCACACAATTTTGCTATGATCCTAAAACTGCTCTAAAAACATTCTATTAAAATTTTAAAAATAAATAAATAAAAAGAAAACATGGCCTAAGCCTTACAAATATAAGACCTCTTATACAGAAAACAAAAAAAAAAACATTTTTGAAATTAAGAAATTCATGATCTTCATACATGGGAAGATTTGATATAATTTAGATACCTATTCCTCCAAAATAAACTTGATGGTTTAAATCTCAGATGAGTTTTTAGGTAAACTGTACAGATGCTTCCAAAAATCATATAAAAGCTAAGACAACCTTAAAAGGTTATAAAAGTTGAATAACTTATGCTGACAGATAAAGATATATTCAAGTTACAGTAATTAAAATGAAATTTTGATCCAAGTATTGACAGATCATTGGAACAAAATAGAGTGTTCAGAAACAAACCTATCTTCATATATGAAGATAATTGTTTTATGATTAAGTAACCACCATAGACTGGTGGAAATGACAATTTTAAAAAATTTCTAGGTAAATTATATACTCAGTTGAGAAAAAAATGGGACTTCTATATTATATTACATACATCCAAATATTTATCCCAGATAAAAAATAGAGCTATATTTAAAACATAAAATAATAAAGCTGCCACAATAAAATAAAAGAGAACATCATGGTTTGCTAAGACATTCTGAACAAGACACAAAAATATTAAGTATAGAATAATTAACAAAATGAATTTCCCTAAAATAAGTATGTCCTCATTATCAAAGAACACCCTTAAGAAAATAAAATTTCGAGATGCATCTTAGAAGACAACATTTGCCATCCATGTATCTGTCAAAAAACTCATTTTCAAAATATTGAAAACCTCCTACAAATTAACAAGAAAAAGACAAACTACCCAATTAAAAACTGGCAAAAAAAATAAACAACTTGAATAGGTATTTCATAAAAAAGTCAGATCTACATGGCAAATAAGCACATGAAGGAATTCTCACTATCATTAATCATCAGGAAATGTATCACGCATCCCCAGGAATGGCCAACAATAAAAACATTTGGCAGTACTAAGCATGAAACAGCCAGAATTCTCAAATATTAATGGTTGGGATATCCTTTTTAGAAAACAATTCAAAATTATTTTCTAAAGGTAAAGATATAACTATGTACAATATGAATAAACCCTGTAGGCATAATACTGAGTGAAAACAACACAGATACATATGCCATGATTTCATTTTCATGATAACTCAAGAATAGACAATGTCAGTATGCAGACAGGTCTCTACTCCTACTGTTCTGTGAGGTCTATACTAAATTCCCATGGATAACTTTAGAGTGGGTATTCACTAGGAGAGATTCTTTGAGACACTGGAAATGTTCACAATTTTTTCTACAAGAGTGTCACACAAATACATGACTATTAAAACTCATCAAGTTATACCCTTAATAGTTATATACAATTTTACATTCATGTTTTTGCTTTGATTAAACATTTCAAGTAATGCTTTAAATATCTGTAACATGAAATTAGCAGGCTATTTTTAAAAAACTGGAGAAAACATATGCAACATATTCTTATCATTAATGAGTTTTTCATAAACAAGAAATTATGGATATAAATATGTATACATACCCCAAATAAGGAATTCACAAATGAAATGCAAGTGGTCAAATCATATTTGGACAGCTACTCAAATTTAATGGCCAAATTATTCCAAGTCAACATCCCACAATATTTTTCACTTAGAGGAATAGCAAGGATGGAAAAAATGGATCATCTGTGAGGTTATTTAGTGTTTAAGAAAACAAGAACTTGCCTATATTTTCTGTTTGTTTGTTTGTTTGTGGGGGTGGGGTACCAGGGATTGAATTTAGAAGTGCTCAGCCACTTAGCCACATCTCCAGCCCTATTTTGTATTTTATTTAGAGGCCAAGTCTCACTGAGTTGCTTAGCACTTTGCTTTTGCTAAGGAGGCCTTGAACTTGCAATCCTCTTTCCTCAGCCTTGCCTGTATTTTTTAATCAGGTAAATTTTCACAAACTTTCTGAAGATAATCTGATGTTATACATTGGAGTAACAATTACTATGTATTAAAATATATAAAAGAATTATATACTTCAACCCAGCTATTCAATTTCTGTATATTTATCTTGGGAAAATAATTAAAACAACATTAATAATAGTATCATTTGCAAATGTAGTTCAGTATACACAAGGCACGGTGCTAAGCACTGCACTCATTCATTCAACAAATAAATACTGAGCATCTACTACATGCCAGATGCTTGAAAAACAGCCATGTTTTATATGACATTGCCTCATTTTATCTTCACAGTGGCACTTTAGAATATCATCATTATCATCATCACCATCTTAAAGTTGAAGTAACTATAGTTTAGAGGAATTAATATGTTTGTCCAGGTCATCTAGAAGATGGGGTTGGAACTCAGGCAGATTTTTAACAGTGTATAGTCTTTCAGAACAGTTCAATCAGACAATTGCTCAAATACATATGTATATGTACATGTGAATACAAGATATAAATGAATAGATTAAAGCATATAAATGTAAAGATGCAGTATTTTCTATCAAATGATCACTTAACTTTGAAAAATTAAAAATAATCCAAATGTTCATTTTAGGAACTTGTTTTCAAAACTTGTTAAAACTATACTGTTGTACACAGTGCAGCCATTTAAATGAGAAGGTACACCTAAATAAGAAGGTATCTTGACATGAAATGTGCTCCATAACATTTGGAGAGGAAGTATTTATTTTTAGAGGACTCAGATAAAGCATATGTATTATAATTACTTTTTAAAAATATTATATTTATAACCATATCTCTAGCTGAATGCACTAAATATTTGGAAGAGCATAAAAAAGTTAAAGTGCACTTCTAAAGATGGAAATATGGAAAATGCTTTCTATTTCATAGAGTTCCATATTGTTTGAATTTTTTTATAATGAGCAGACATTATATAATAACATTGCCATTTTAAAATGGTGGTGTTTTAAAGACCATTGTGCTGGACATTTCCAAGATAATTCTCATTTCAACTTCTGCTCATTTCAGAAGTAAACATCATCTTATTAAACTATACATCTCTTTTTAATATCGAAAAACATGAATAACACATGTGAGTTTTTTACGTGTGCACTTATTAGTTTAATATGCTGTAGTCCTAGTTTAACAATGCCCTAAATTAAAATCCAAACAAAACTGGACAGAGAATATAGCTTCACACATGTTGTTCTTACTTTAAAAATTAATCAAAATAGAAAAGTTTTAGTTTTAAGGTTTCCCTAGTGTAGCAAGTTGAAAAGTGGCCTCCAAAAGATATGTCCACCTGGAATCTACTGATGTAGCCTTATTTGGAAAAAGGAACTTTGCAAGTATAAATACGGATGTTGACTGTGAGCTCCTCCTGGATAACAGTGGGCCCTAAATCCGAGGACCAATGTCCTTGCAAGAAAAGGGAAGAAGATACAAAGAAGGTCCTCTGAGAGCAGAGGCAAACATTGGAGCTATAGAGCTGTAAATTAAGCAACACTAAGGTCTGCTGGCAGCAGCCATGGAAGGAGAAAGGCACAGAATGTCTTCTCCATCTTAGCTTCCAGGGGGAACCAGACTAGCTCAATCCTGTTTTCAGACTTTAGACCTCCAAAACTGTGAGAATAAATTTCTGTTGTATTAATCTGCCACCCAGTTGGGGGTCTTTTGTTACAGCAGCCCTAGAAAATGAATGCACTTGAATATTATTTGTTTGACACATTTTTTTCCAGGAACAATGTAATTGGAGAAAAATTAATACCATTTCTAAAGTCAGAATCTTACCATTTAAACTCTGTCCTATTCGAATAGTACTGGAAGGAAAATCTGTAATTGAACCACTTAAAGTTGTTGCATAAAAAGCTGTATTATCCTCCTCCAAACCATTGATAAAGAAGTTGATTTTTGTCTGATGCACCTGTAAGAAATGATCACCAATATTATCTTAAGTACATAAAGTTTTCTAATAACCACATAATTTGGATTCTTTAAAAAGGCATTATTTCCTTATTTCTCTACTTTCTTCTGTTGATAAGAATGAAGACAATTTGTTTTCATAGCATAATGATACTCCTGCATGTTTATACATCTAGATACAAATCCACATGGTGCAGTTTTGTGCTGTGATGGTATCTCCCAGGGTGCTCACAGCAATGTATAATATTTGTCCCATGTTTGTAATAGCACTGATTACCATGCTTGCATAAGTTTTTTGTGCACATGTTGTTTCTTCACATGCTAATTAAATTTGTTATGACTCTATTTGGAAATAAAGCAGAAATTAATACAACAGGGAGACATATCCAAAACCATATATACAAAACTGTATTTCATAGGGCTATAATTCAATTTAAGTTATTAGTAGAAAAACACTTCTCATAAATAGTTACCATTTTAGGTGTTTGTAACTAGTTGAAAATTTTTCAGATGTACTTTCCCATTGCAGACTAATGTAAGAATTTGCCAAGTATATTCTAAGCTAATAACTCAAGCAGTCCAATACCTATTTACATTAGGGTTTAGCAAAACATTTCCATAAATGACCAGAGAATATTTTTTTCTTTTCAAATCAAATAATTTGGTTTTGTGGGCCAACAATTCTGGACACAACTGCTCAATTCTGATTTTGTAATGTAAAGGCAGTCATAGGAAATAGATAAATAAGTCTGGCTGTGCTCCAACAAAACCCTACTTGCAAAAACAGGTGGCCAGTTAGATATGATCTACAGGTTGTAGTTTGATGCTCTCTGAAGTTTACCCAATTAAATTCTATTAAGACTTATGGAATTGAAACATAATCCTCTGAAAAATCAATTCAAACTTTTATGCAGAATAGCTCATAGATCCTATTGACATAAAATCTTTATGCTTGCATTTTGGGGGTGGGGTAACCAGGGTTTGAACTCAGGGGTACTCAACCACTGAACCACATCCCCAGCCCTATTTTGTATTTCATTTTAGATATAGGGTCTCACTGAGTTGTTTGGTGTCTCGCCATTGCTGAAGGTGGCTTTGAACTTGCTATCTTTCTGTCTCAGGCTCCCAGCTGCTGAGATTACAGTGATAACATATAATCCTGAATTAAGTAATCAGCCATTTTGACATCAACTTTATTCTACACAAAGGTGTGTCAATTCAAGTGCTTAAAGGTAAAGGGCACTCCAACCAAAATACCCCTAGGGCATACAAAAGGTTCTAGAGAAGGGCTGAGTTGAGAGTTGGGAGAAGAGATAGAAATGGAAATTTAATATTACACAATTGAAATGTTAGATGTAAATACTTTAATTAAAACCAAACCACAGCATTGAAAATGTTATTCTACTATGGACTTTGAATAAAGATGAGGTATCAGTATAGGTTCAGCAATGTAACAAATGTACCACTCTGGTATAGGATTTGGGAGGCAGTTGTATCTGAGGACAGGTTGTACATGGGAACCATCTTAACATCCACTTGACTGCTGTGAGATTACAACTGGTTTAAAATATATATTTGTTAAATTATTTTCTGTTCAAATGAATGTATAATAATTAATAAGGATAAACATTTATTCTTAGACACCTTTAAATCCTTATGTGAATTTTTGCCATAAGAACCTCTTTCATAAATCTCCTAATCAAAAACAAAACAAAAACCCAGAAGTTAATGACATAATTACCTGGTAATTTTCAAAAGTTACCAAACTTAATTTTTCCATTCTGTGCAATTTTCTTTCATATAAACATATTTTTCTTCAATTCATTGACCTAGTGTTACATATGACTTCATTTCATAACATGGCTTTAATAAACCTAAAATCATACACCAACTTCTCATGGGCCTGGATCTATTCCTCTCTGCTAAGTAGTAGGGCTGATTTTTTTTTTTTTTTTTGCATCCCATTTTTTACAGCCTGTTACTGTCATTTGGTGTTTGACTGTTATCATTATAAAAGATACAGGCTTTTCTACTTTGTTATTTGTAGCATTATCTCATGTTTTACAACATCTTTGCGCAACATGCAGGCACATGAAATATAACTCCTGAAAAGTTCTCGGTGGTATTAATGCATAAAAAAGAATGTGGTTCCATCTCTACTGTCTTTACCCAGCCAAAAGCTGATGAACAGCCAATTTTCCTTTATCACATTAGCACAGCCATGAGGGAAACACATTTGTTCTAGTCAGCTACACTAAAGATACTATTACCAATCTAACATATACATGTTTTATATCAGCAGTATTCTCAGAGCATGAGAGAGCCAACAATATATTAACACTAGCATGACAGTTTATTTAAGAAAAGAAAATTGTCTCTGTAGAGGGACAGAAGTTAGAAATGTATGGCTAAAGCTCAGTGTCACTGGTCTAATAAAGGTAATAATTCTTCGGCTTTCTTTATAGCAGGTAACACTCCTGTGACAGTTCTGTCATATCATTCAAATAAAAATGTTGTCTTTTACAAGTTTAAGTGTACCTTTATTTTGAGTCAGATAGAAAGCATGCTTTTGATTTTCTGTATTCACTGTATTATATCTGTAGTCAGGAGTTCAGGACCTATTTTTTTTTTTAATCAACTCATCACATATTTGCTTAGAAGAATTCAGTGTCACTTGCAGTGAATTCCATAAGATGTTTTCACTTGGTTGGTACTTAAAAAATGATTAATGTTGATCCCAAGCCACTTTCCTCTACTGTCCCCACCCCCCCTACCAACTACCTTTCTATAAATAAAATTAAATCTTCTTTGGTTTTCTGCACCATGTTTTATGTCCCAAGATCCTCCAAACTATTTTACAATTCTGATCTGGGGCACTATCACAGAGAAACTGAGAAGACTATGGTGGCTTTTTGCAATAGCTCATTCTGATGATCCCCTTGCCAGTTATTGAAGGGAATAGGAATATATATGATGGAATTTCTGATTTGCGAGAAGAAAGCCTTCCACTGAAGGAAACTTCCCACCTATCTCATTCTCTAACCCTCTGAGGATCAGAGTGGCTTGTGCATGTTTATGGGTGTATCTTGAATGAGGGAACTGGCAAAACCAGTGCAGTTAGAGAAAGGCCTTTCAATCCTCCTCATGAGAGATCAAAATACTTTGGAAAGATGATGAAGGCAAGCAGGTCATTCTCAAGCCTCATTCCCTGGGGGTTCCTATTTTAATGACTTTCTTTGTGTGTTCCAATAAAATTTTATATTCTTTCCTTTGATGTAGAATTCCTAACACTATCCTCCCATTTGCCTGCCTGGTTAGTAGAGAGTATAATTCAAAAGACAAGGAAGTCACATAATAGCTGAACAGTTACCAAAGGCAAATATCATCAAATCCACCTAGATTAATCAGCTAAAACCACCTGTTCCCTAGAAATGCCAGATCTTTTGTTACTCTACTCCTGCTGACCCAGTCTGCGGGTGAAAGAAAGGGAAGAGACCTGTGATAGCTTAGAAAAGTGGTTTTACCATTCCCTATATCCTTCTAATTTAAAATGAATTCAATAGAATGTCTACCTAGCACCCATGATGGCTCTATGAGCTACACAAAGAAAAGTTATGACCCTTCCTGAGAGAAAATATGCATGATAACAGAATTTGCTAGTGTTTGAATCACTATAAATGAAGTTGGTTGTGTTAATTTATTTAATTTGATGGTGCTGGGGATCAAACCCTGGGCCATGTGCATGCTAGGCAAGTGCTGCACCACTGAACTGCATCACCCAGCCATTATTTCCTGAATCTTGATGCCATTAGTGAAACACTACCTTTTTGAAGGAGTTGCTTTGAGAAATCATCTTTTTCTGAGAATGTGTGTGTGATATATAACATACACTTAGATGTTCTCTATGGGACCTGCCTTCTCAAAATCAACTTAGAAGCCTCCTAAGAGTACCAGTTTTGTTAACTGGATAGTTCTTGTCTTAAAGTCAAACCATTTTAAGCATTCTGGATAACACCTTTTTAATGTATTTAACATGAAGTGATTTGGCAACATATTTTAAGTTCAAATTCAGCCCCCGAAGATGATGACAGAGGACACGAATATAAAGAACATCATCTTGAATGTTAAGGTATTCAACACATAGAAAAAAATCAAGCCACTGTGATATGAATCAGAAGGAAAAACTTTATGGAGGAGAAAAGTCTTAGACTTTCTGAAATAGAAATTGCCCTGAAATAGAAATTTCTATTTCTAAGTGAAAGGATTTGCATAAAAGATTCCACTATACTATCTGTAATTTTTAAGCATAAGACAATTTATCCCGAAAACTCTACAAGGTTATTTTAAAATATCGCATGTATGTTACATTCCCCTGCCTGAGAACACATGGAATTCCACCTCCCAATTACTTACCATCCCAAAACTAAGGTCTTCTGAGATTTTTCCTCACTTATCTCATCAGATTTTATTTCCATCATTCAACATCAGCCAACTTCCAGCCAAATTGGTAAGACTTCCTCACTGTCTGGTGATCATGCGGTATTTAACACTGTCTCCAGAATTTACTCAAGCTCTTTCTCTGGACTTTACTCAATTTTCAACATTTTTGAAATATACATCTGAAGTCCTGTATACTTCAATAAACCTTTGTCAACTACTTCAGCATTGTAAAAGCAGTTAGCATTTATTGAAATATTAGTATGTCAGGCAGCATTTAAAACATTCTCTATTTCTTCTTTTTATCTTTACATCATCCCAAGGCAAGACTGCTATTATCTCAACTTTATACATACATTGAATCAGAGAATTGACAACAGAAGTTATTCAAGGTCATAGAGGTGGTCAAATGGTACCAGAGCCTGTTTGAAACAACTAGTTTTAATTAGTCAATTAAATCCAATTAGCATTTGGAAATAGCAGCCATTTAGTTTATTGGACCCATCCATTGAGTCTCTTCTATAATTCTGTCTAGCGTTGGATTAAGGTGTGGTGTCAACGCCTCCCACAATAATAAGGGTAATGTACCTTGCATGGTATCATCACTTACCTTGTGCCCAGCATTGTACTGAACATTTTACATATATCATCTGGCTGACCTCTCATTTTGCAGTGTTATTATCCCACATTAAGACAGAGGATACAGAGGCTTAACTATTCTAGCATTAAGCCTCTGCAGACTTCCAGAACACTTTCATCTTTGAACAGCTTTTATTATTATAAATGGCTGAACCAAAAGGTATCCTCTTAAAACTTCAGTTCATAAGTCTTACAATCTAGAACATACTAAATAAATCTAATCTCTTATTCCATGTGATAAAAAGAAGAATACCATCCTTCTGCCAAGTCTTTTTCAGGATAGATGTGCTCAGTTTCTGTGATGTTCTAAATGTGGCATCGTTTTTAGCCTCTTCTTAAAATGTGACTTCAGGAATGGTACAATCTCTAGCTACCTTTCAAAATGTTAAAGGATTATTATTTAATACAATTCAAAATCACTTGCTAGGATTTTTGACAGTGGCATCATGTGGCTAAGATTACTAAATTAAATTGAGCTGACTGTTCACTAAAATACCGAGTCTTTTTTTTTATTGCATCATTTCTAAGTCATATATACCCATCATATACATATGCAGCTGGTTAAGTGGACCTCAGGGTAAGAATAGTATTTGTGTGTGTTATATTTCATCCTGTTATATTTAGGCCATGGCTCTGGACTGTCAAAATCTTTGTGGATGCTATGTCTGTCAAACAATGCACATATCATCCCTCCAAGATTTATATCATTTGCAAATTTGATGAGCACGACTTTCATGCTGGGAGAAGCTCAATAAATTCTGATTAATTGATACCTCAAATAAAAACCACTAACACTATCTACATTATATTACAATTCTAAGTAGAAAGAAAACACCACTAATTTCTAATGAACACAATGTATCATACAAGGAGTCTTCACATGTTTTCCAGTGCTCTTGTTTATTAACATGGGTTTTTATATAATTACAAGTAAATTCCCAGTCTATTAAATATTTCAAGCTATATTTATACAAACAATATGAAATAAGGAATGAAGATAATTATTCATAAAGGTTACTTTTGCAGAAATTCACCATGTAGGTTGCACTTAAGTATTTGGAAAATTTGGAAAGTACACCTATACCCACTACTAGTGAGTCAAGGAATAACTGCGTGAACATTCATTTATTTTGACTGTATTATTTGGACAGTGTGTGGAAATGAATTCACATGAAGATACCTTCAAGGTTTTTTTCTGGTTTTGATTTTTCTTTTGCATTTTCCATGAACTCACATAAATTTTCCAGCTCTTGCTCCTCCCCTCCCTTGGCCTTCCAACTATGTATATGCTCTTATGTTTTCTCCCTATGTCAGACAAATTCTTGAAGTAATCTACAGCAAAGCCTATGTGTGTAACTTTTCCAACCTGGGCTTGATGCTTTGGATATGCTCTTCTCCCTTCGGTATCTATGAAAGGTCTCCAAATGCTGCAATCTCCCCAGGTCAAGCCCCCAGTTTAATCAATTTCTAAAAAGTTCACATTGAAATGTCCAAATAATTTATAACTTATTTGAAACAAGTAAAATTCCCTGCCCTTAAAAAGAAGTTAACTTATTTTTTCTCCATGTTTGTAGAGAAAACTCCTCACTAGTCCTTTTACTAAAATCCAATAACTGTTTTGAAAATAGTCCGGTTGTTTGAATATGTGATGAGCACATTGTGATCCTACATATATGGGATATGTAAAACACAGACCTTTTCTTTTACTAATTTCAATTATAATGGCAATTGTTACTAAAAATACTTTCAATGCAAGGTGGTAAATGCAATGAAATAAAGTGATTAAAGCCAAAGAGGGGAAAGAAAAATCATCTTGGAAGTTTTCTCCTTGAAATTCTTCCCTATTTCTCTTTCCTGCAACAGAGATATTCCTCAAATGAGATGTCTGTGCTTGTATTGTCAACCTTTTCCCATTCTATCCATAAAGCAGATCAACTAATAAGTATTTTTTAAGTAATAAAAAAGAGACTATTTCACAATTACAGGAAAGTTGCAGGAAGAGTACAAAGACTTTCTGAACCTTTTAAAATTCAGATTGACATAAAGACCCATTACCCCTGAGTACAGTAGCACATATTTGCTACAGAAAAAGACATTCTCCTAACTAAGCACAATATAACCATCAAAACTAGGGAATTAATATTGACACAGCGTAACCGTCTTATCCTCAGAGGCCATTTTTGCCAATGGCCCAAGAGATGTATTTTCATTTCTTCAGTTATCCTGACTCTTAGGTATCCTTTGATATGGAAGGGTTCCTGAATCTTCCTTTGACTTTCACAGTCTTAACACTGCTAAAGATTACAGCCCACTTACTTTGTAGATCGCTTGTCAATTTGGGTTTGTCTAATGTTTCCTCGTGATTACATTCAGGTGACACAGTGATCTCATTACATCTTATTGTGTGCTACACCATTTCTATTTGTTCCATTATTAATGATGTTAACTTTAATTGTTTGCATTAATGGGTATCTGTGAGGCTTCTCCAGTATAGAAATACAATTTTCCCTTTTGCAATTAATAAACATTTTGTGAGCAGACACATTGGGACTATAAATTTCCTTATCAAACTTTCAATGTTATTTATTTTTATCAGTAGAGACCCATGAATCTATTCTATTCAGTGGAATATAATACATTGCTCTCAATACATATTTCAATGCTCAAATAGGTCCATGTTTGGACCTTGGAGGCTCTATTAAGCTGTGTCATACTGACATGACACATGTATTCTATGTCATAGAACCTCATTCCCATATTTGTTTTTAGTATACTATTGCTTTCTGACTTACGATGATCCAGGCTTACTTTGTGCTTTCCTGTCTCAACCCTGAAATCAGCCATTTCTCCAACAGATTACAGTTTTTTCTCAATGTTGAATGGGATTTAGAAACAAAGATTCAGTACCAATTCCAGTCATGCGCTATAGATGTCATTGCTTGAGGCCTCCCTCTTGCTCTCAGTGGACACAAGTAGAGAATGTGAATAGAGACTGATGGATAGCACAGAGAAAGATTAACTGGAGGTACACAAAGACTTCTATATTTTTTCTAAACATCCATGTGTCTGTGTAAATATATTTATATGCACACACATTATACACACTTGAAATAAGATTAATAACTTCAATTCTAATTCAATGTCCTAAATTCACTCTCTTCTTTCCTCCTTCCATATCTGTAATAACCTTCTTTGGAAGGAAGATACCTGGTTCCCATCATCATTAATTTATATATTTATTTGATTAATTTTCCTGTACATAATTAATCTCCAGTTACCCCTCCCTCCACCAAAGACATGTCTTCATAGGTTCCATACATCAAATTCTGAATTTTCCCTTTCCATTGGGCTGTTATTCTCTTTTGCTAGATACTTTTCTTTGCCTAGAGTTATAAATTCTGAAGTGCCCCAGGGTTAGTCCTTTTCCCTTCTTTCTGCTTATATACTTTCCCTTGATATTGTCTTCACTTTTGACTACATAAATACTACCTCAGATTGATTATTCCCAAATAATTATTTCTAGCTCAGACAACTAATATAGAATGCTATATCCATCTTTCTATTCAACAGCTCTTCTTGGAAGTCTTTTAAGAATTTCAAATATAAATGTTCCAAAAGAGAGCACTGCTCTTGTCCCCCAAATCCACTTCTTCTCCAGCCCTCCCAACTCTGGAACTTTTTAAGTGTGTTCATCCAGTTGCTCAAACCAGATTCCTTCGAGTCCTCCTTTATGCCTCTCTTTGATGTTTCTCATCCACTCCATCAGCAAATCCAGAGATCCTACTTTCAAAATATATCCAGAATCTACTCACAGCTCACCACCTACCCTGCTTTGAGGGTCTCTGCTGGCCCAAGCCACCACCTCCTCTACTTCTTGGGTAGACTGTAAGCAGTATCCTTGGTTTTTTCCCCTCACTCTCAAGAACACAGCCCACACACTCTTGCTAAAGCAAAAAGAGATCATCCATATGAACACACTTATACTCTTTTTGTAAAAAACCAGATTCTTCAGCCAGTTCTTACCCTAAGTAAAAGACAAAGATCTACCAAGCCCTACACAATCTGGCTCTGCTACCTCTTCAGCTTATGCTGTTAGGATGCCCCTGTGGTCTCTCTGTTCTAGCTACTGCCCTCCTGGCTGTTCCTCAATTATTCCAGGTACTTTGTGCCTCCAGGTCTGTGCATTTTCTGTTCCTTCCTTAGACATTGTTCTGATAGACATCTGCAGGCTTACTCCCTGAAAGAGTTTTCTCCTTCGTGTTTCCTCAAATATTATTTTAGCTAAACCTCTCCTAACTACCCCTGTGGAAACCTATGATCTCCCAATCCTTAAAATTTCCTTCCTGTCAGATTATCTTCCTTATCCACAACTGTCATATTGCTTATTGTGCTTCTTTAGCAATACTTTCCCTTCTCCGCCTAGAATATGAACTCTATGAGAGCAGGATTAGTTTGGTGTCCTTTTGCCGATTTGTTCCCTTGCTACTCCCTCATTCCATAGAGCAGTCATTACTTAGTTATCACTGGGCACTCATGGAATCTGCCCTGAATGAATGAAATTTCATCTATAAACAAACAGGAGTTAGCAAAGCATGAGAGTGGTAGAAGAATAAGTAGAGGAAAAGACAAAATCTCAAAAGGAAATGTAAAAACAGTTGTTACACCAAGACTTCAACTGATCCTGATCAACGCCACCGCCCCCCACACCACCTTTTTTTTTTGGTTTAAAAATCTTGAGTGATTGGCTTTAATTTTGATTCTAGAAGCAGGCAATAGTTCATTGCACAAAATAGATTGTTTCATTCACCAATTTCCATTCTTTTAATATCTTTAATAAATGAAGATTTAAATTTAAAATCACCTTTCTCACTCCCCCCCCAAAATACCTGGCTTTTGTTATCATCTCTTTATATTGTAGTGATGATGTTGCATATCATTGAGTCAGATCATTCCTGTAGAAGGGTAATGAAAATGGTAGATTCAACATTCAGAGAGTAAACCAAAGGTCAGCTGAGAGATGTGAGCTCACTGCTGACCTCAAATGAGAATAGTTATCAATCAAGCCCTTGACATACAGCTATATAGAAAATCATGTTTTTATAGTCTAAAAAACTAGATTTCAAATTAGTATTTAATCACTGTGCTCCTAAACAGCCATTTGTAGAAGAGTATTACACATAAACAAAACAGAGGTCAATGCCCACTTACACTATGCAGAAGTTTTATCTGCTAAAATGTCCAATGATGATGGGATATCCCATTAAATGAAAGGCTTTATTAATTTTATATTCTAAAAATGCTTGACTTTCCATAAGTACGTATCTCCTAGCTATGTATCCTCAAATATTATTTAGATCCAAAGACAGTACTGAGAAAAAATTACTAAAAATGTTTCATAAACTAAATGAAGAAGTCATTTTTAAGTCAAAGGGAAAATATGCTCTTTAACTTACTTCAGAGAAACGGCGTAAAATCTGATATGCATTGTTTTATTTTTAAAGATATACTAGAATTGAGAATAAGGTCTTCATAGTGACCCTTATTTAAAGGTCCTCTTTGTCCTGAAGCTGGTCAGGTAGTAATTGTCTAGTCTTTTGTTAGTTAGCAATGGTGAAACTCACACATTTAATTAGGATTAAAAAAGAAAACAGAAAGAAGGGACTAAACAAAATATTCATCTTTTATTCAAGGATATTTGAGCCCTAAACAAAAAAATAGCTATTTATGGGACAAATGCATACTATTCAACAGTTTCCTGTCTTTTACCCCTTTTAAAACCAGGAAAAAAATTAGGTCATTCCATGAATTGAGAAAAAAATGAATGAACATTTACATTATCTGAAGAACTTCATTTTGGCAATTAGATTGGAAGATTTGAGTAGCAATCTTGAAAATATTCATTTTTTCCTATTCGGTTCAATTCTTACATATATTTTCCTATGCCATTTTTCTCCAAGTAAGCAGAAGTTGCCCCCCAAAAAAAGTTTCAAATTTGGTGGGGCTGTGTATTTAGAATAGCTCTTCTCTCTTTGCAAAGCCTGGATTAGATTTCCACAAAGGTTGACAGGTCTCAGAAATTTGAGGTCCAGATAATAAAGGTTGGTATGAAAAACATTCAGGTTTCTTTTTATTCATTAGAAAGAAAAATAATGAGCTTATAAGTATTCTCAGTATATGTCATATAAAGCAAAGAATGAGAGTGGGTATTAAAGGGTGAAATGATTAAAAGGTAAGGGTGACAATTACTATGGTTGTAATAGCTAATATAAAAATCAGCATAACATCCATTGTCTCTCATATAATGCTTGCTGTTCTACATATTCAGTGGTGCTTTGTTTCTCCTTGCTCTTGTAACAATGGATGTTTGTAAATCAGTATAACTTCCCACCCGTGTAGATATAATGAGGTGGTAGTTTACCTCTACTTTTCACAAATTCACCTTTGAATCATAATTTATGAATACCATTAGTCGTGGGGATTAAGAGACGTGGGATTAGTGAAATCTGTTATACAGATCTTAGCTTAACTATTAGCATGTCAGGGAGATCTTAGCACCATACATACACCAAAATTATATCCAATAACTTTCTATCATAGTGTCCTATTTTAATTTTTTGAATACTACTTCTATCTCAATATATTTCCTATTTAGGGTTTTTTTTTTCTCTCTTCATTCATCCCTCAACATGCATATGTACACATACAAAATAATATGAACTCGGTTAACTGCAATAGTCTTAACACGCAGAACAAAGTCCTTTGGTTCAAATTGAGTGATTTATATAATTTCTATGATTTCTTCCCTATCCATTCTGTTACATCTTCTGACGCTTCTACTAGGTGGACACTGTATCTGTCTATAGATGTGTTTCTGCTCATCCTAAACTGGATTCAATCATTGTGAGACAAGAGTAGGTGAACAACTCATTTTCTTGGCAAGGAGACTCTGCTGCCTCCTGGTTCCATTCACCTGCCTTCTCATGGCCTTAGAGCCCACATTCTATTCTCCAAATTGAGGTCAGTTTTCTCCACTGCCTGATGTCTGGTGATGGAGAAGAGCCTTGAGAAGCTGACCCAGACTGTTGCTGCCAAGTGCTATTTGCAATCCAGGTCCTCAGCAGTCACACCCATTCGTCCCTTGCCTCTGGAGTCTGTCATCTCTCTGTTGCAGCAACCACAACTCAATGCTGTTCCTGCCAGGATTTTTCTCTGCATATATACTTTGGGTTATATTATCCTTTACCTATTTGCTTTCCATTTTCGTGGATTTTTTAATATTAACTGTACTCTTTTGTATACCTTATAGCAACACATTTGATCAGCTGCTGATGACTAAACAGGTTAAATTTAAAAATCCTTTTTTTATTCCAGTAAAAAATAGCAGAGAATAAACTATAAGCAATGAACATAGTCAATACTTAAGTGCTTTGTTTTCCATGCATTTGAGATTCTCAGTTTCACTTTACTATTAGGATTTCACACTACCAGGAATCAGTGTCTAAATCATTTATGCCATCAGACTAGCTAGATGACAATAAGTTGTCAACAGATTTCCCAAGGATTTCTCAGAGGGACTCGAGTCTTACAAGGGGAAGAAGTGTCATTGCATCTGAATCCAACCATTGTACCAATTGACCTGAAGCTGGAAAGTTTCTATTTCTCTAAGGAAAAGAAAACAATTGAAAAGCTGGAGCTATCCAATCAAACAAATTACATTTAACCTCCCCAGGGGGCTCCAGCACTCATGCTCTGAGCAGATGTTAGAAGGAATATATATATATATATTTCAATGGACAAGCTTATCATAGGATGCTGCAAAGGAACTGAGGACAAAATGAATAAAACAAATAATTGAACCAAGGAGCCTCATGTTTAAAAATGCAAACTTATTTGAAATAGTATTTTATATGGGCTTGAATTCAACCAATGTCACTTAAAATTACATACTTATTAAGGGAAGAATTGATACAGAATTCCAGTTGTATTTCAGGTTTTCATTAATGATATGCAAGTCTGTAAATGAAATCTGAAGATGACACCAAATTAATAGTTACTGCAAAAGTCACTGAGAAATAAAATAAGAGAAAATGTAAGAGGCTGGAAACTAGGGGCAAGTTTATTTCTAGTTAAGTGGAAGATCATTCAGTATATACATTTTAAATAGAGTATCTTCCATCTAGCCCAAAATGTTTACCAATGTTGCTATTACTACTTCCTATTTACCAGGAAACAACATTCTCAGCAAGAGGCAGAGTATGAGGTGGGATCCTGAAAAATCAGAAACCACAGATGTTAAAAAAAAGAACAAAGAAAAAGTAATGTGGGATGTGAAAGGAGGACAGTGTATGTGTGCTTCTTAATTTCTATGACAAGTTAAGAGAATGTGAACTATTTTGAAACAAATTCTAGCTATTTTCTGGGATGCAATGGATTTCAGAGAACAATGAGTATAAATACATCTGTGGAAAGGAAAGAATATCACTGAATTTAGAGTAAAATAAAAACATGGGAGAAAGAAAACCAGAACAATGAGTTTAAACATTTTTTTTAAGTAATTAGAGGGTGGATGTGGTGGCTCAGTGGTAGAGCACTAGCCTAGCATGTGTGAGGACTGGCTTCCATCCTTAGCATCACATAAAAAAATAAGTAAATAAAGGCATGTATATGTATAATATATATACATAATATATGTTATATATAATAGATATAGTAATATATATATATATAATATATACAATACTATGTATAATATATAATATAGACAGTAATATATAATATTAATATATATTTTATATATTCATATAATATATATATATATATATATATATATATATATATATATATATATANTCACTCCCCATTACTACCCCTTACCTTTTACTCTTTTCTTCCACTTATTCCCTTCATCTACCCTGATAGTCTTCCTTCTAGCTTTCACATACAAGAAAACATAGAACATTTGTCTTAAGAATGATTTTTTATGAAGGATGTTGCATTTGAACTGGTCACTGAAATAAAGGAAATGAGAATTCAGTAAGAAATGTACAATGGAGGAGAAACTGCATGAAGGCAGCTATAAAGACTTTTGATGGAGATCACTAAGCACATATGTTTAAGACACTCAGAAAATATTGGGGTCAAAGTTTAAAGTATGCAGAAGGATGATGAGTTGCAGATGTCGTCTGATAAATTTCAAAGGATCTGAACATCTTGCTAAAGGAAAGGAAGAATTCGTTCTCCAGGGTATAAGTGACAGTGAGCACAAGATTGATTTATGCAAAGGAAGAATGTAATCACAGTTGTAGAAAGAAAGCACTTTTTACATGTAGGTCCATTTTAGAGACAAAAATGCTATAGGGGAAAAAAAGGAAGAAGGAACAATTAAAAATATTACAACATAAAAAACACAAGTTAAGGAAGATTACAGCTACAACTTGCATCCATACTGTAAAGACATTTTTAAGATTATTATAATAATACTTATCATTATAAGATTATTATAATACTTATTTTAGTTCCACTAGTCTCCAAAATAGAAGTTAAATTCGGTTTTCCAATTAATTTATGTAATAAACTTGCTTTTTCCTTTAATTTTCTCCTGCTACATATTCCACCCATTAATGCCTCTCATCTGTATTCTGGAAGGAGCTTCTTAATAGGTTGTCCTATTTCCAACTGCATCCCAATCTCAGATGATGCCACCATTCATTGACTCACTTATTCATCCATTTATTAAAATATATTTATTGAGAATTGACCACATTCAGACATGATGCCAAGCCCTGAAGGAAACAATAGTAAATAAGGTAAAATCTTTGACCTAGAAGTTTTAGAGTTTAGTGAGGAACAAAATAGAACCATTGAGTTAATTGTGATGATTTCACAAGAAGAATGAGTGCATCTCTATTCAGATTGATATTTTTAGAAGGCTTCTTGAAGAATTTGATGAAAAAAGAGTCAAAGGTGAAGTAGGTTTAAGCTGTGTGCATAGTAGGGGACATCACTTATAGTAAAGAACAGAGGCAGTTATACACACGTAAGGAAATGACTGCATTTGGAGAACAACTCAATGTTACTGGAATGAAAGGTGTAAGAAGAGTCCTCACAGGACATGGGGTTGTGCAATTGTTGTACAGGTGTCTTCTATTCAAGCTAAGGAAGCTTAAAACTTAGAATACTACTACTTGAATTATGAAAGCTCATTGATGGCATTGTAGCAATGTAAATTTAGGAATAACAGATTTGCAATCATGAGTATTAAAAAGAGTATTGGAAGTCATGATTGTGAATGGGGTTTCCTAGGGAGAGTATACAGAAAAAAAGGTACATGTTAGGCAAGGGACTATGAAGAGAAAGACCTTTGGAAAGGAGTTTTAATGTATCTTGAATATGAGAGGAAGAAACAATGTTGGCCACTAATCTTATAGAATGGATATCTGAAGAAAACAAATAAGATAAAAACTCAAGACATTAGGGCTGGGGTTGTGGCTCAGTGGTAGAGCACTTGCCTAGCATGTGTGAGGCACTGGGTTCGATTCTCGGAACCACAATTAAATAAATTAAAAATTAAAGGTCCATTCACAATTAAAAAAAAACTCAAGACATTAATAGAATGAAAAGAGAGCAATGAAAAGAGAGCAAGATACTCATCCAAGAAAAGTTTACCATATTCCCAAGGAAAAATATAAACATTAACACCAAGATATATGCTGGCTGTCCCAGAATTTGAACGATAAGAGTAGAAACCTATAAGAATGTTTAAGACCAGCCTGAGCAACAGCAATACCCTGTCTCAAAATTTTAAAATAAATAAAAAGGACTGGGGATGTTGCTCAGTGGTCAAGTGCCCCTGGGTTCAATTCCCAGTTGGAAACGAAAGAAAACAATCTCTTCATAAATATGATACAGTTTATCAAAAACTCAGGAATGAGAGGGAATATGAAAAGCATTTTATAATAATTCATCTTTGTTCATTAATACAGGCATTAGACATTTTCAACATGTAAGAATTCAAGAAGTATATCACCAGTCATTTTCCCTTTCAAAAAAATGAAAATGCTTTATTTAGAAGGGTCTAACAAATTAAGAAATTAGATAATTATTTTATAAAAGATGCTCAATGAGTATTGGATTCATTTAAATATTCAATACAACTTTTAAAATGAATGGTTATAAAATGTTACAGTGCTTGAAATAAAAACAACAATTTTAATATAAATATTTTGCTATAATATACTGGCATAAGAATCCCTACTTATTCCCACAAATACTGGGATATGAGAAGAAAGAATGGTAAAAGCAAAGGTATAATAACTCCCTTATTTTCCTGTGGGAATTAACAACCTCTTATCTGAAATTTGTGAATTAAATAATACAGTTTAAATTATATTTACATATCAATTTAAATACTCATTAGTATAAATTAAAATGAATTTTATTCCTTTAAATTACTAAAGAGAAAACACTCTTAAGTATATCAAAATACTTAATTATCAATAAAAATAAAAACCTCTTTATTGAAAAAGAAAAAGCAATGTACAGAATTTGATCACAAGAAAAAAAAAATACATATGGTTGACCAATAAGCTAGATAACGAAGACATGCCAAGTGAATTATTTTGTCCAAGAGATGGGAAAAATGAAAAAGGTAATTCCCTCTATTGACTAGAATTTGAGGAACAGGCATGCTGGTTCACTTTTGGGAGGAGTCCGAATTGGTCAAACTATTTCTAAGGCAATTTGTCAATATGTAACAAAGTTAAGTTAAGCACATTCTTTGAACAAATAATGTACCTTTGAAATTTACCCTGGGGCTGCACTGAGGGTTCAGCTCCAACTGGAAATCTTTAATTCATAATGGTCTTAATCCACATACCTGTTTGCTTTCTTCAGTATTTTTCTGCAGTTTATATATAGGAATTAAAAGGCAGCCAAGGGGAGATCCAGGGTGGCAGATTAGAGGAAGGCTGCCTTACCAGTTGCTTTATGGCTCAGGATTCCAAGAGCACTGCTTCTCAGGCTGGTGAAAGAGGGAATTGACTAAAATTCAATACCAGACAGAGTGTCTTAGAGACTCAGAAATGTGCCTTCATTGAACAAAAATTAAGAAAGAGTATATTGGGTCTAAACCAGTGTGGCAATGATGCTGCTTCACCACCGAGGGAAGGGATTATATAAACAGAGAGGAACACACTGGACAAATTCAACACAGAAGAAATTTGTAAATCAATCTATACCCAAAGGATTTAAAAACAGCATACTACAGGGACACAGCCACATCAATGTTTATTCACAATAGCTAAACTGTGGAACCAACCTAGATGCCCTTCAGTAGATGAGCAGATTAAAAAAAATGTGGCATATATACACAATGGAATTTTTGTTTTCTCTGATATAAGGGAGTCTGACTCATAGTGGGGTAGGGAGGGGGAGCATGGGAGGAATAGATGAATTTTAGATAGGACAGAGGGGTGAAAGGGAAAGGGAGGGGGTAGGGGATTAGCAAGGATGGTGGAATGTGATAGACATCATTATCCAAATTACATGTATGAAGACACGAATTGGTGTCAACATACTTTATATACAACCAGATATGAAAAATCGTTCTGTATATGTGTAATAAGAATTATAATGCATTATTCTGTCATTTATTTTTTTAAAAAATCAATTAAAAAAAAGAAAAAAAATTTTAGATCAGAAAAGCAGCCTGCACTTAGTTGATCCAGAGGATGATCAGTGAACTGGTGTCCGAGAAGTGCTCCGTCTCACTCCCCTGGCAAGCAGAGAATTGAAGTGGGAGCCACTTTGAGGGAGTCATGCTGCAGCTTACTGCTGTGGGAGCCCTAGCAATCATAGTAAACAATGCCACACTGTCCTGGCAAGTACTTACCATGTGGCCTAGGGTGTAGCTAGGAGAACATGAGTGAAACACACACTGAGAAGATTATACCCAGGGGAATTGAGTCAGAAACTCAGAGGGGAATGCAACTCACTTTTGGGGGACTCCTGTTACCAGCTGAAGAAGATCAGGAAACTGAACAGGCAGTCATAACAACACTCAGGGACTAAGCCTGGGAGAGCCACATTCATGGGCAATGGATGTGAGTGAGACCTTTGGAGGAAAAATCTTGGGAGGCTCCTGAAATTCACACTCCCAGCAGAGATCAGCATCTTCCTGGCCATAGAGGTGTATTGGTCTAATTTCCCCAGAGAAGGTGCGGCACAAACGAATTCCCTAAGGTCTGGTTAGACCTAATCCCCACTTTTGTTTAGAACTCTGCAGGAATCCCACCTTGGAAATACACAAAATTCCAATTGACAGTATTTCCCAGTCCCCTCTCCATTATACTAGTAAGAAGGAAAGTTGGGAGCCATTTCGATGAGGTTCAGTTTTAGTTCACTCCAGTTGGCATCTCAATGAGCAACATAAAAACAGGAAGATGTTAAAAGTTGTTTCTTTCTCTCTCAATACATAGCCCAAGAAGAAAGGGAAAAGAGGACATGGGTAATGACAATCCATCTTTCTAGACAGATTTTGACCATATCAGTGAATACAATTCTTTCATTTTCATTAAAAATTTTTTTTTCCTTTTTCTGTGTTTTTTTTTCTTTCTATGAAGATTGGTGTACACACACACACACTCTCTCTCTCTCTCTCTCTCTCTCTCTCTCTCTCTCTTTTACATGTTTTTTTCTTATTTTTAATCTTTTTAATAATAATTTTTCCTTATCCTTTGAGATGTAGGGCTTTTTGTTTATTTCGATTTTGTTTCTTTCTCTTGTTTCTCTTCCTCTCCTTTTTTATTCTCCATTTATAGCCAAATTCTCTTGTTTTTTCTTTCCCTTTACTTTTTAAAATTTTTCTCCTCCTATATAGCTATCACTTGCTACATCTCTTCTGCATTCTATCTGTCCACAGTTTGAATATTCTGAATTTTATTTTACCTTCATATAACTTTTTCTATTCTTTTAATGAATTCTATTTTGACCCTCTTTTAGAACTATTTTGTTTGTATAACTCCTGTCCTACCACTCATATTCTTGCTGCTGTTAGTACTGTGGATGGCATGGTCGACATCCACTGTTTAATACCAGAGCTAGTTCATGACTATTTATTGTTTTTACTTTGGCAACTGTCGATCACACCATTCTTGTTTCTGTGGTAATTAGGGTGACAGATATCATAGTGGGCACTAGTAATTTATATTAATGCTGTATCTTATTTGCCTCAGTTGTTCCTAATGTTTTCCACTTTTCCAGAAGTTCTGGAAATCTACAATGATACTAGCAGTGCTCAGGGTAGAGGCTTTGCTCCTGAAATAAACTCAGCCAAGGAACAGTGCAGTTTATTATTCACATAAATTAACCACATTCAAACTTCAACAATACTTTAATACAAAGAATAGAAGAGACAAGAAACCAAAAACAAAACCCAAACTAATGACCAGGCCCTGAGTAGGAATAGCTAGGTGGCACCCTCAGTCCCATGCATTCAGTTCTACAGCAAACAGAATTAACACAAAGATTGTAGATAGCACATCTATGAGAGGTCTTAAATCTAGATAACTTTACAGCACACTGTCAAAAGAAGAATGTGCCCTTAAAAGGCCCACACTGAAGAGTGGAGGAGCAATATATCCTAACAGATGCATAAAACACAAATCTGGAATACAACAAATATTAAGTAGAAGGTAACATGATGTGTCCTAAAGTTTGCAATTCACTAGCAACTGACTCCAAAGATAAAGCAGATAAAATATCAGACAAATAATTCAAATTAATGGTTATAAAAATGATCAATGAATTCCAAGTGAACACAGAAAAACAACTGAATGAATTTAAAGGAGGATAACACAGTATATGAATGAAAAATTCAATAAGGAAATAAAGATCTTGGAAAAGAACCAAATAGAAATCTTGAAAATGAAAGTTAAAATAAATCAAATAAAATGTTCAGTTCATATTCTAATAGAATAGACCATGATGAAGATAGAATATCAGAGCTGGAAGATCAAATGGCTACCCTTGAACATTCAGACAGTATTAAAGACAATAAGTAACCAGGACCAGAATATGCAAGAATTCTGGGACAGCATTAAGAATCATTGGAATTAAAGAGGGCTGTGAGATGCACACTAATGGCATGGATAACCACTTCAGGGAAATAATAACAGAACATTTCCCAAATGAAGTATTCCATACATGTCTGTTAAGTCCATTTGACGTATAGTGGTTTTTAGGTCTGAAGAGTCTTGTACTAAGCCTATATCTGGATGACCTATCAATTGATGAGAGAAATATATTGAAATAAATGAACACTGAGATACAGGACACATTGAGAACTCCAGATAGACAAGATTTAAAAAAATAAAAAACCCTCTCCAACACGCAGTATAATAATGCTCAACACAGAGAACAAAGAAGTTTTAAAACCTTTGAAAAGAAAAATATCATGTCATGTTTAGAGCCAAGCCAATCAGAACTTCTGAATTTCTCAACACAAGCTCTAAAATTGTAGAAGGTTTGGAATGATATATTCCAAGCCCTGAAAGAAACTTACTGTCAATCAAGATTGCTATATCCATCAAAACTATATTCCAAAATCTAAGAGGAAATGAAAACTCACAAGGTAAGCAGAAACTATAAAAATTGATGACTACTAAGACAGTACTGAAGAAAATACTTAAAGAAATGCATTGACAGAAGAAATAATAAACACCTCAGAGTTCACAAATGGAAAAATCTCATTTGAAGAGTAGATAAGCAAATGAGAAACAGGATCAAATTAAACATTATAAATAAATATTATGGCATGAGCTTACAAACATCTCTGTATAATAACATTATTATACAACTCTCCAATTAAATCACATAAATAGCAGAATGGATTACAAAAGATCCAACTATGTGTTGTTTGCAATAGATAACCTTACAGGCAATGATAGCAACTGTCTGAAAGTTGAATAATGGAAATTGATGCACCATGCAAATGGAATCCAGAAACAAGCAGGAGAGGCTATTTTCATATCTGACAAAGCAGACTTCTAGACAAAACTTTCAAAACGAAATAAATAATGTCACTTTTTATACAGGTAAAGGGAACAATTCAACAATAAGATATAACAATCGTAAATATTGATATCCCAAATGTAGATGCATCTAGTGACATAAAACATACACTACTCAAAGACTCAGACCCCAGTACAATAATACTAGGTGATTTCAATATATTTCTCTCATCAATTGATAGGTCATCCAGATATAAGCTTAGTACAAGACTCTTCAGACCTAAAAACCACTATATGTCAAATGGACTAAATAGACATGTATAGAATACTTCATCCAACAACAGGCAAGTACACTTTCTTTTCACCTACTCATCAAATCTTCTCAAAAATAGAATAGATCATATTTTAAGGAAGAAAGTAATCATTAATAGATCCATATGTGTGTGTGTGTGTGTGTGTGTGTATAAACACACACTTTGCACCCTATCTGATGATAATGTAATGAAATTACAAATCAATTCCAAAAAAATACAGAAACTATACAAATACATGGAGAGTGAACACACTTTTGAATGATAAATTGGTGACAGAAGACATCAGTGGAGAAGTTTGAAAATTTTTAAATCAAGCAAAAACAGTGAGACAACATACTAGAACACTATGGGGCCCTGGAATGCAGTTCTAAGTGAAATTTATAGCTGAGTGCCTACAGAAGAAAACCAGAAACATCCCAAATAACCTAATGATGAAAAACAAGAAGAAAAAAAATACTTGCAAAAACAGTAAAAAGAAGGAAATAATATTAGAGTAAAAAATCAATGAAATTAAAAATACTCTACTATCTTGTATTTCTAAAAAGAACAAGTTAATAAAAGAAATGATAAGAAGAAATTCTTGCTGTTGTTTTCTTTTTGTCTACTCTAAGCATAAAATTTCTCTTTGAACAACCGAGATCTCAAATGTGGGAAATTCTCCAAGCTGTAGCATATTTCATGATACAATAAAACTGCCCACATAAATGCCATTATAAAACAATTATAATAGTCACTAAAAATTAGTAAATCAATATAATGAAACATACACATACATGCACTCACATGCATTACATGTATACATTTTTGTATAAGTACAAGGAACATCCTTTTAAAAGGTTAAAATTTACTAAGATTGTCCACTTTCATAGTAGCCTAATGATGAAAGTTTTTTTCTGAGATATAATTTTATTTTATTCTTTTTATTTGTTCTTTTTAGTTGTACATGACAGGAGATATAATTTGATTGTTTGACATCAATTATTTTTTCTGTGATAAATTGGGTTATTTATGTGAAAAACCTGAAAAAAACAATAGAATACACAAAATGATATAATTAGGACACTATTATTCAAATGTTTATTAAACTTATTAAACTAAATTAATTACTAAAAAAGAATTGAAAAAAAAAATAAAGAAGCAATGAAATAATAGGTTTGTTATTTGGAAGGATAAACAAGATTGATAACTCTTCAGCCAAAACCCTTTAGCCAAAACAATCTAAAGAAAAAGAGTATACCCAAATTAACAAATTTAAAATAAAAAGAAGAAATCACTACACATATCACAGGTATCCAGAAGATGATTACAGATGATTTTGAAAATTTATAGTCCAATAAATTAGAAAATCTAGAAAAAATATCTATACTTCTATACAAATATGATCATACATAATTGAATCCAGAGGACAAATAAAAGCTAAATATACCAATAACTAGCAATAAGATAAAAGCAATAATAAAAATAATTCCAAGAAAGAACAGCCCAGAACTAGATAGCTTCTTGGCTAAATTCTAACAGACCTTCAAGAAGAACAATGCCAATGCACCTCAATTAGTCCATGAGATAGAAAGAAATGGAACATTTCCAAGTGATTCTATGAAACCAGTATCACCCACACACCAAAACCAGATATGGTCACATCAAAGAAAGAAAACTACCAACCAATATCCCTGATGAACTTGTATATAAAAGGCCTTTGTAAAATATTAGCAAATGATATTCAACAACATATTTAAAAGATTGTATGTCATGACCAAGTTGTTTTTATACCAAGAATGGAAGGATGGTCTAACATACAACAAGTCAACAGGTGTAATTCACCATATAAATAGAATTAAGGACAAAAATCACTTAGTCATGTCAATAGATGCAAAGGTAGCCTTCAACAACATTCACTATCCATCATGATAGAAATACTGAAGAAACTAGGGACAGAAGGAATCTACCTCAACATCCTCAAGGTTATACACAACAAACAGAAAGACAACATCACAATAGAGAAAAACAAACCATTTCTTTAAAATCTGGAACTACTCAAAGATGAATACTCTTACGACTCCTACTCAAGTTAGCAGTAAAAATTCTAAGCAGAGAAATTGGGCAAGAGAAGGAAATAAAGGAAAAAACAGAAAAGGAAGAAGTTAAATTATCACTGTTTATCACTTTAGATAAGATCCTATATTTCAACAGAAGACTGCTAGATCTAATAAACACATTCAGCAAAGTACCAGGTTACAAATCAACATTAAAAAATAAGTAACTTTCTTACATATGCATCGTGACCTGCTGAGAAAGAAAAAACAAAATCAGGAAAACAATCAAATTCACAATATCTTCAAACAAATAAAAATCCTTAGGAATAAATCTAGGAGGTGAAAGACTTCTACATTTAAAACTATAGAACACCGAAGAAAGAAACTGACGATCTAAGAAGATCGAAAGACCTCATATTCATGGATGGGCAGAGTTAATATTTATCAAAATGGTTGCATTACCAAAAGCAATATAGAGATTCCATGCTATCCCCATTAAAATACCAATTGCATTCTTCACAGGACTAGAAAAAATAGTCCTAAAATTCAATTGGAAGAACAGAAGACCCAGAATAGCCAACACAATTATAAGCTATAAAAGCAGTGCTGGAGGCATCACAATTATACTATAGAACTATGGTAACAAAAATGGCATGGTACTCACATAAAAACAGACACAAATAGAAAAGAGGGACAAACTCAAACAGAAACAGTCATCTGATTCTTGACAAAGGTGCCAAAAACATACACTGGAGAAAAGATGGCCTTTTTAACAAATAGTGTTGGGGAAACTGATTATCTCTATATAGAGTGAGAGTTGTTTCCTATTTCTTACCATGCACAAAAGTCAATTGAAATGGATCAAAAACCTAGGAACTAGATCAAAATCTACTCAATTCCTGGGGCAGGGTGGGGTGGGGGGGGCTCAACAGTCCAACCTATAGACACAGGCAACAACTTTCTCAATAGGATCCCTAAAATTCAGGAAATACTACCAAGAGTTAATAAATGAGATAGAATCAAATTAAAAATCTTCTGCACAGTAAAGAAAACAAGAATGTAAATACAGAACCTATAGAACGGGAGAAAATGTTTGTTAGCTACTCTTCTGACAGAAGATTAATATCCAGAATATATAAAGAATCAAACAACTTAACACCAAAAATAATTTTTTAAATTCTACTAACACATGGACAAATAAACTAAACAGAATCTTTTCAAAAGAAGAAATACAAATGACCAATGAACATATGAAAAAATGTTCAACATCATTATCAATTAGGGCAATACAAATCAAAACTACACTGAGATTTCATCTTACTCCAGTTAAAATGGCTGCCATTGATAAATAGGAACACTTTTATACTATTGGTAGGATTGTAAATTAGTACAACCAATATGGAAATCAGTATAGAGGTATAGGCATGGAACCACCATATGACCCAGTCCTACCCCACTCCTTGGTATTTATCCAAAGAATTAAAGTCATCATACTGTGTATAGTGACACATGCATACCCATGTTTATAGCCACATAAAACACAACAGCCAAATTATGGAACTTATCCATCAGTGGATGGATAGATAAAGAAAATGTGGTATATATAAACAATGGAGTGTTATTCAGCCATAAAAAACAATGAAATTATGTCATTTGCAAGAAAATTGATGGAACTTGATAATATCATGTTAAATTAAATAAACCAAACTCAGAAAGTCAATGGTGGTATGTTTTCTCTCATATGTGGAAGCTAGAGAGGAAAATAGGGTTTGCAGGGGAGTTTTTCATGAAAATCAAAGGGAGATCAGTAGAGTAGAGTAGAGTAGAGGAAAAGGATCAGCAGGAAGAAGTGGAGGTAAAGGGAAAATACTACGTAATAATATTGGCCAAATATTTTGGTGTGTGCCAACACGTGACAATGAATCTCACCATTACATACTACTATAATGTACCAATAAAAATACAGGTGAAAAGAAGACCAAAAGAAAAAAGAAAAAGAAAAAGGCAGTCAAATTAATGTTTTAAGAAGGAGGATTTAAAGTAAAACAATGATAAAGAAAAATTAAGTAAAATATAAAGTAAGTTGTAAGACTGTTGAAGCCATGTTCCTTGCAACCTAAATTAGAAATGAAGGGCACACACCTTGAGGGAACCTGATAAGTCCAAAGACAATTCAGGATCTGGGGTCTGAATACTAGTGGTTTGTAGCCAGAAGTTATTTGGAGTTGGATATTTCATCAGAAGGGCTTTCAGTGTGGTAAATGAGTAGCATGGTATAAGAAAAAAATGGAGAGAAAATAAGACTATGTTGTCATTGACCACAAGATGATGATGATATAGAGAAACACTGAGTATGAGGTAGAATTTTTCATGGTATCTGGAGGATGCCTAGGGGCCAACAGTTGAGAAAAAAATGAGAATAATATTTAAGAATATGACATGCCTAGTTAGCATGCACTTTAAAAAGTAATGTATCTTCCTAATACAGGGTGAAAGAAAAAGAAGAATTCCATCTCTACCTCTCCACCAGCTCCCAGCAGTGAGAGGTGAGGGGAGGTGTATGCTCCCCTTGGAAGGGCCAGGAAAGGAGTGTATACAGGGAGAGAATCAGTATTCATGTAGCCCCAAGGCTTCAAAAAACTATTGACAAAGAGGATGAAAATATGGTGAAGGTATCATATTTTCAAACAAGTGTAGAATAAAAATGTCACCCCAGTGTGGAAGAGGAAAGTAAAGAAATGAAAGACAGAAATATAACAGCAAGAATATGGTAAAAGTCACATAACTGAAAGATCTCAAATGCCAGGTAACAAGGATGACAGGGTTGTGATAGCCTGTGAAATTAACTGCTCACAATATAACTACAACTTTCGAGTAAATGTTGCAGAGTCAAACTCCTCTCATCTAACTTTAATAAAGGACTTTCTAATAAACGCCCTTCTTTGCTCAAAACTTTTTTGATCAAATCATTCCCTTTGATTATTGAACCGTAGTGTCAACCTAACTCAAGATTCTATCATCTGAAAATAAAAATCCTCCCGGGTTTCATCTGATAGTGTTCTTGCACACAGTTTATTCCAGGCAAATGTGACCAGACACTTTTTCCCAGCCTTCATATGAACACTATAATATTCCTGACTTTCCTTATCCAGACCCATATCTAGGATTCTCCTCTCTCCATTTCTATCTCTTGAAAAACTTTTTTAGTTTTTAAATTCCAGGATAAAATATTTATATTTCATGAAGCAAAGCATCACCACAATCAAAAAGAAATCAGAAATAACTCTCAACAACTCACTGAGGGGGGATGTGTACCAGGCACTGAACTCAGTGGCAATCAACCACTTAGCCACATCCCCAGCCCTATATTGTATTTTTATTTGGAGACAGGGTGTCACTGAGTTGCTTAGTGCCTTCTGTTGCTGAGGCTGATGTTGAACTTGCGATTCTCCTGCCTCAGCCTCCAGAGCCACTGGGATTATAGGTGTGCACCACTGTACCCAGCCACGATAACTAATTTATTATTTTATAAATGTTAAAGTCACTAATGTTTGTCTTTTCTCTCCACTGAATTCCTTTGCACCAAAATCCTGTTTAATTGATTTTGCCGCTTATAAAACCTCTACACAGTATCTTGTAAACAGTTTTCAATTAAATAAATTGTACAGCAATTATGAACAACATAGAAATGGTGGCTAGAAGTCATCAAAAAGAACAGTAACTTCTAACTATTGCAACCTTCTGGAAAGAGCTTAAACATGCACTTCACCATTTTACCTCTCAAACACCATGAATTTTATCCTAGGACAACTTAAAAATTTTGACGGGCCATTATGGGGCTTTGAAGTCAGAAAAAGAGGAACTACTTTCAAGACCATGGTTAATTATTTTATATAAATCATTAAACATACAAGATGTATAAAATTTACACATTTTTCAATCCTTTACATCTACAATACATAATTTGGAAAGGGCAAAAATTAAAAAGCTGGACGTCAAAAATAATTGTAAAACTAATATCAACTTGATAAAGAGATTGGATACAATAAAAAGGAAAAGACTTGCCATACCCAAATTTGGATTTCCTGAAGTATACAGTAATAGACTTGAATGACAATGACATTTTGGCAATAAAAACAAATGGTGGAATCCATTTTTAGCAATTTGTTTCCATTTTCCATTTTCCCAATGTAGTATGATGTAGCAGACCTAATGTAAAAGTCGCTAATAAAGATCACTTTTTTTTGGCATAGATTATTCCATGCAAGTAAAACTATGAAAGAGCGATATTGTTGCACTTGGGTGATTTTCTTCAGATGTTGAATGTTTTATAATTATTGGACATGAAAATTTAACATATAGAATTTGTTTCAATATAGCACACAGTCTCCAAGTAGGCCAAAGTGCTTTTTAAATTAATGAGGTAGACATTGGAAGTGTAGTGACTGCAGTAGGCAAATACAGAATTTATAAAATACTCAATAATACCCTTTACAGCTCCTCAAATGTTAAAATCTATTCTATAGCAACACTTCCAAAATGTGTCAGAGTCTTTAATGCCCTGTGCCACCAGAGACAGAAATAAAGGACCTTATTTTAACATTTAACCTGAAAGGACATCAACATCTGCCCTCCCTCCCTCTCCCCTTCCCCCAACATGACATTGTCTGCATTAGGTATGAGGAAAAATCTGGTGTGGGAATTATACTCAAATATCTAGTTGAATGGCAACAGGCTCCCCAGACACTCTAACCTCCTCTTTTGTCTGAACCTCTTGAGAATTAAGCATGTGTCACACAGTAACTAGCTTTTCCCTGAAGAGCATTATTGGAGAGGGTGACAAAAGTCCTTGCTCAGTACTTGACTACATTCTGTGATCAGTTACTTACTTGGTATTTAAGGTTAAAAGCAAGATTTCCATAAATTTAACTCAGTGAGTTTAAACATTGCTGGTGGGACTGCAAATTGGTGCGGCCAATTTAGAAAGCAGTATGGAGATTCCTTGGAAAGCTGGGAATGGAACCACCATTTGACCCAGCTATTCCCCTTCTCGGTCTATTCCCTAAAGACCTAAAAAGAGCATGCTACAGGGATACTGCTACATCAATGTTCATAGCAGCACAATTCACAATAGCTAGACTGTGTAACCAACCTAGATGCCCTTCAATAGATGAATGGATAAAAAAAATGTGGCATTTATACACAATGGAGTATTACTCTGCATTAAAAAATGACAAAATCATGGAATTTGCAGGGAAATGGATGGCATTAGAGCAGATGATGCTAAGTGAAGCTAGCCAATCCCTAAAAAACAAATGCCAAATGTCTTCTTTGATATAAGGAGAACAACTAAGAACACAGCAGGGAGGAAGAGCATGAGAAGAAGATTAACATGAAACAGGGAGGAGAGGTGGGAGGGAAAGGGAGGGAGAAGGGAAATTGCATGGAAATGGAAGGAGACCCTCATTGTTATACAAAATTACATATAAGAGGAAGTTAGAGGAAAGGGGAAAAAAAACAAGGGAGAGAAATGAATTATAGTAGATGGGGTAGAGAGAGAAGATGGGAGGGGAGGGGAGGGGGGATAGTAGAGGATAGGAAAGGCAGCAGACCACAACAGTCACTAGTATGGCAGTATGTAAAACACTGGATGTGTAACCGATGTGATTCTGCAATCTGTATACGGGGTAAAAATGGGAGTTCATAACCCACTTGAATCAAATGTATGAAATATGATATGTCAAGAGCTTTGTGATGTTTTGAACAACCAATAATAAAAACTATTAAAAAAAACCACATAGTTTTCATGTAAGGCAAGGACGTCCAAAAAGTGTCTCCAAAATGAGAAGGTAACAAGTGTATGGAAAGGAACAATACTGGACCTGGGATTGTGGCTCAGCAGTAGAGTGCTCGCCTAGCATGTGCAGGGCCCTGGATCCTCGGCACCACATAAAAATAAATGAATGGAATAAAGGTATTGTGTCCAACCACAACTAAAAACAAATAAATATTAAAAAAGAAAGGAACAATACATATTCTATAGGACTTTTTAAATATCCCTCTTCTTTGGTACTCACTATATAGAAAAACTTGATCTTCTCCTTAAGGATTTTCTCTTTTTTTTTTTTATTTTTTATTGTTGGTTGTTCAAAACATTACAAATTTCTTGACATATCATATTCCTCACTTTGATTCAAGTGGGTTATGAACTCCCACCTTCACCCCATACACAGATTGCAGAATCACATCAGTTACACATCCATTGATTTACATATTGCCATACTAGTGTCTGTTGTGCTCCACTGCCTTTCCCATCCTCCACCATCCCCCCTCCCCACCTCTCCCCTCCCCTCCCCTCCTCTCTCTCTACCCCCTCCACTGTATAACCCTGAGGGTCTCCTTCCATTTCCATGCAATTTCCCTTCTCTCTCCCTTTCCCTCCCACCTCTCATCCCTGTTTAATGTTAATCTTCTTCTCATGCTCTTCGTCCCTACTCTGTTCTTAGTTACTCTCCTTATATCAAAGAAGACATTTGGCATTTGTTTTTTAGGGATTGGCTAGCTTCACTTAGCATAATCTGCTCTAATGCCATCCATTTCCCTGCAAATTCTATGATTTTGTCATTTTTTAATGCAGAGTAATACTCCATTGTGTATAAATGCCACATTTTTTTTATCCATTCGTCTATTGAAGGGCATCTAGGTTGGTTCCACAGTCTTGCTATTGTGAATTGTGCTGCTATGAACATCGATGTAGCAGTGTCCCTGTAGCATGCTCTTTTTAGGTCTTTAGGGAATAGACCAAGAAGGGGAATAGCTGGGTCAAATGGTGGCTCCATTCCCAGCTTTCCAAGAAATCTCCATACTGCTTTCCAAATTGGCTGCACCAATTTGCAGTCCCACCAGCAATGTACAAGTGTACCCTTTTCCCCACATCCTTGCCAGCACTTGTTGTTGTTTGACTTCATAATGGCTGCCAATCTTACTGGAGTGAGATGGTATCTTAGGGTGGTTTTGATTTGCATTTCTCTGACAGCTTCTCTTTTGTTGGAAACCTTCTAATTGTTGACAGTGATGCTGCGACTAACTTTCTTGCTTTTGTTGTTTGGTAGTTTTTATAAAGAAAAAGTTCCACTCTTCTGTATATTAATATTGTGACTTTGAAATTGAAAATATACAAGGGAATGCCCAGTGATTTAAGTCTCAGAAGATAATTTTTTTTTTTTTTTACTAAGAACACAGTGAACAAGATAATGTATCACTTTTAACCCCAAAGCAGCTTTTTACAAATGTCATGAAGCACTGCAAAGGGCCTTGTTCTCAGTCAGACCAAAATGCAAATGCCATGTTAACAGAGAGAAAAATCGAAGAACAACACTGAAAAAAAAAAAAAAAACCTAGAGCTACAATTTACCTGCATGGCCTGATGCAACCTCTAAGCTCCTGACACCACCTACTGAAACTCCTACCCAGGAATCTCCCACTGCTGTAAGGAAATTCCTGCCATTTCTCCCTTAGTATGCAGGTCTTTCCTTGCCCCTCAAGGATACTCTCCAAACAGTTACAGGGATATAGAAAAGCAAATCAATTTTAATCTTATCTGACAAATTTTTGTATAGCTACGTGTGTAATGGCAGCATAAGAATATTTAAAGTATTGGCAGAATATAAACAATTAAAAGATACTAGAGAGCACATTTCTTGACTATCTAGTGTAAGTAAAAAGAGGAAAAGTTTCATAATTGTATGCTTCAATATAAAAATTTACAAATCCCGTCTTCCCACTATCAATTTTTTACATACATAACAATGTTAGGGCAAAAAAAATTTTTAAATGGTGAAATAAAATCTCTGAACCTTATCTAAACAGTAAATAGACAAACATCACTACTTAACTCCTCATGTTTTGAAACTTTACTGTAATTTACAATGGCAACAAATTAACAATTTACTTTTCAAAGGAAGCAGTAAATCAGTCTGTGATAAAAGTATTGGTCTACTTTGGCTCAACATACTTCTGTCAATATACTATAACTATCCACAGTTAACTACTTGTATGACATTTCTTCAAGCTATAAGTTTACTAAACAGGATTTCTATGATTGTAATACATCATTTAAAAAATTTAATCTTATATTTCAGGAGAAGCAAGTTCTTAACTTGATATTCATTAACTTGTTAACCAGCTTTCTTTTCTGCACTAAAAGAGATTCACATAGTTAAAAGATTTACAGTTAATAGAACAGAAAATAAACATACACTTTAGCCTGTTTTCTTCACTACCAATTCCAACCACATCCTAATGAGGGAAGTATGGTATTTCTACATGCATTGCAATCCGGCCTCAAACACATTTTTATTTACAGTGAATAGGTTTTTCTATACATCTTCCCTTCAGCACCATTAGAAATAATTCTGTTTGAAGATATAGCCAAGCATTTCTACTAATGCTCAGGTATCAGGTGGACAAAATAATAGTGACTTACATTTACATCTTGCTTCTCAACTGTCAGTACATTTACTAACTGTCAGTAAAAGAGAAAAATTAAAAAAAAATGACTGTCAGTTTTAAAAGAGTAAGAAAGAGAAAGAATGCCAGTAAATGTAGAGAAAATAATTTTGAAAAATATTCTACCCACTTCAGCATGAGTTTTTCTCCTGTGTGAAATGTATAACTACATAATTTGAATTGTTTGATGTCTTAAAATCGTACATTCTAGAAAAGATGGAAATGCTTGAGTAAAACGTGTTTGCTTTAAAATCACCATGTTGAAGCTAGATCTAGGCAGATGCAAACACAGCTGCCATTCATCTAGTCAAATAAAGGGATTCCAGAGCTTTGCAGTGTTATTTGTATAGAACAGGAGACTCAGGCAGATTATTAAATCTATATATCCCTTAAATTTCACGACCACTTTCTTAATGAATTTAACATGAAAATTGATAATGTAGTTCCTAAAGATAAATAAATTCACACCATAATAGAACCTCTCTTTGAACTAAAACTCCAAGTCTTATTTTCCTATTCTAAATATTCAGAAATGGTACCATTTCAAAAAATCTTACAATGTATTTCATAACACGCATTCAGTAGTTCTATTAAATCACTTTAGAATATGCTTCTTAAATTATATCCATCATAAAGTAAGTATTCTTGAAATGGATAATTTTATACCTAATTTTTTTTAACAAATGACGGACCTTAATAATCAATAAACAGCATAATATAGTAAATTAGTGTGGATTTATTTCTTCTGTATTCATAATCGAACACCAAATCTGGAAGATTTTAAGTTTCTTAAACATGTAAGAATTCACCCCAACTTGAACAATTTTCCTGCATAACAGTGTTACAATTGCTCATCAAGGAGATACTTAATAATTAACCATTACTCATTGGGTTTAATGAAATTAAACCTGGAAAGTGTAAGTTGTTTTTATTAAAATAATGAAATTGAATCATTACAGCGCTCTGTCCAGAGATAACAAGTGAGCATCAGCTGTGAATATATTTAAATATAGATTTACACATGCAGTATTAGGGAAGGTAAAAACAGGATATGAAATAAACATTAGGCATCAACTCTAAGCTCACTGTCAAGAGTACGCCCAAGCTTCTAACCACAGAGTTCAGCTGAAGGTAACTATCTGTCAAGTGTAATCTGTGCAAGTGAATATGCTTAAGCTGGTGCTATGAATCAACCAAAATTGCTTTGGTCTTATTGACATTCAATTGCAAGAAGTTGCAGCTCATCCAGTCCAATAGACAGTCTGACAACACCAAGAGTGCTTCCAGTGACAGAAAGCTTTAAATATAGATGCAACTATCATCAAAATACACATGGAACTAAACTTTATGATCCTTCATAGCATCTTTTGAAATTGGTCAGTCAGTCATCAACTGGTCATAGATGCCCCAAGATCTTATCACAGTGCTCTAACGTCTGCCAGCTTGCTCACTTAACAAACCATTATTAATCTTGAAAAAAAATAATGAATATAGGTTTGATTGACAGGCAAAGTCCTCCTGGATTAGTATAAGAGTTTCTGCTGCATTGTGCTTAACCTCAATTCTTCATTTTGCAGATCTGTCTTTTATTTTCCCTTCCATTTGAGACTTGCCCACAGTACATCTTAATAAATAATAACCAGGCATACATGAAGAAATCCAGAGGGTCAATTTTAAACAATACCTTGCAGATATTTTTTGACATGTATTGAGTTTGCATAAGCACTGCATTTTACCAACAAAAGAACTAAGGTGAGTGAGGTTAAGTGCCTTGCTTAGAGTTGTTTTCCCTTGGGCTCTGTGACCTCTCAAGCAGATTCTGCAAGTGCCCATGTGGTTTTGTTCCAGGTCTTAATCCTATATTGAACAAACTTTCTACCCATCCCTCTTCTGTCTATACATATTTTCAACAACAACAAAAAAATGTATTTAGTTTAAAACTGCTTGTGATGCTCTGCTCACCTCAGTTAAATATCCTCAATCACTCTGTGCCTCAGTAGTCTTATCTGCACCCTCTTTTTTATTTATATATGACAGCAGAATGCATTACAATTCTTATTACACATATAGAGCACAATTTTTAATATCTCTGGTTGTATACACCAACTCACGTCTTCATATCTGTACTTTGGATAATAATGATCATCACATTCCACCATGATTAGTAACCCCATACCCCCTCCCTTCCCCTCCAACCCCTCTGCCCTATCTAGAGTTCATCTATTCCCCCCTCTTATAAGAGTAGATTGTGAGCTGATACATATAAAACCCTCAACTAAGTAAGAAAACAATAGACATACATGGGTAGATTGATAGTTCAATTTTTAATTTTTAATGTTACGTAAATATTGTCATCTTTCTAAGAGCTTATAGTCCAAGACAAATTGCACAGTTAAGGACAAATCTTTGCAGGATGTAAGGACAAATACATAACTTTCTACATTATTTTTTAAAAAAATCAATCCAAAGTGTTGCAGTTTCCTAAACTCTCATAACAGTCACTTCTTTAGCAACATCCTTTGTCTTTTCTCGGGGAGTCTCTATTACTCCCCTCATCCCTCAAACTATGAAGTGACATGGAAATAAATCATGATGTAATGTTTTAAAAGGACATATACAAAAGTTATATATATGTGTGTGTATATATATATATATATATATACACACACACACACACACTAAGAATGGACTATGATTAGAACTATATAAAACACACACACACACACACACACACATATATAAAGCTTCATGGAATTACATTAATATTAGAGTGAAATTTTGGGAGGTTTGGTTAGATGTATGTTTTTCTCTATTTTATAAATAAATGCTGATTCAAAAGCTCATAATATTTTAAGTCTCATTTTATTCAAAAATTGCTTTCCAAAAATGTCTGTGCAACATTGTGCCAGTATTGATGTCTCTTCTCTTATGTATATCTTCTTGAGTACAGACACCATGGATTCACTATCTTCAGTAACCTCAAGACCCCTTTTTAAATGCCTTTTAGTTGGTAGATATAGAAATTTATAGAAACAAAGGTAAAATTCATAAAAGTAGTTATAATTTTGCTTGTTTATTATGAAAATAACCATATTGTTTTTATAATATATGTTAATTTATTCACAGAAGAAATATTGTCCAGTCCTGACTTCCACACAGAATATTATATTAAACACATTCTGGACTTGCTCCAGTCTACTACTGTAGTGTCACCAAAGAATATCAAACAAAAATAACCCTTGTCCACATTGTAAAAAATAAAGTTATTTAGTAGCCTTATTTACATAGTTTTAACCTTTTATTTTCCAGAAAAATATTTAAATTGAAAATCAAAGAAGTTCAAAAAATACCCAAATAATAAACCAAGGTGTATATCAGTAAAACAATTTGCATTCTCAGGTCTTGAAATCAGAATATACCAAGTAGAATTTACCATCTTAAGGTTTTAGTTGTTCTACCTGTTTTAGATCATAGGTCATTTCCCATGTGGCTTTTTATTGTTTATGCACTTTTAAAAATCTTATGACTCTTGGTTATTTTCCTTTTATCATATGGAAAAATAGAAATCAATGACGTCATTAATGGATCAAGAGTAAGGTTTGTGAACACTGATGATGAAAAGCATTCCACAGATCAGAGGCTTTTCTCTGCTACAGCCCATGACTGATTCACTCTCCTGGCCAATATCAAGTTAAAACTCTGGACAAAATACAAAAACAACAAACTGAGAAACCTCAAAAGTAGACCAAGGCAAACAGAGATGGAAAGGAGTCCAAATCTAGGGAACTGAAAACTTCTGATCTATAAAACCACTCTTGAAAGCATGAGAAGACAAGCTACAGACTGGGAGAATATTCGCAAAACAGTTATCTGAAAGAGGACTTGTATGCAAAATACACAATGAACCACTGAAACTCCATAATTTAAAAAAAATGATTTTTTTCAATAGGTATATCTGAAGGAACACTTCACTGAAAAATATAACTGGAAGACAAATAAACAGCTGAGAAGATCCACAACATAATTGATCATCAGAGTAATGTCAATCAAAACCACAGTGAGGTACTCTAAAAACCTTTTAGAACAACAGCTAAATAAATGAATAAATCAACTATACCAAGTGCCGGCAAGGATGCAAAGCAACTATAATCTCACTGTGCTAAAAAAAAATAATAATAATACAAAATTGTACAAGTGATTTGAAAAACAGTTTAGCAACTTCTATTGATTTTAAATACACACCTATTATATGATCTAGAAATCCTTTTAGATTCTTAATCAGAATACAGACAAGAGATTGGTAGAGTGGAAGATGGAAGATGGGAGGTTGGAAGATGGAAAGATTAAATAAGGGAATATTTTGAGGTTAGAGAAACATTTTATATTCTGGTTGAATGGTGGTTACACAACAGCATGCATTTGCCAAACTAATATAACTGTGCACAAAAGTATAATTTGCTTAACGTAAATAATTTTGAATGAATAAAATATTTGCAAAGGATAAAAAGCACCATATAAGCCTGATTATGATTTTCTTTTGTCCTTCAAAACCTTTACAAGAATCAATTATTAACAAACCTTTCATACAAATATCCTCCACAAACATCTTTCAATTATCAACTTGGCAAATTGTTTATTTCAACTTAAAAACTATAGTAGTCAGTTTTCAGTCGCTACAACAAAGTATCAAAGGCTGTGTGACGTTTACAGAAAAGAGATTTACTTAACTCTTATTTTGAAGGTTCAAGATCATGAAATCAATATCTGTTTGGCTTTGACAAGGAAGTCATGATGGATTAGCATCAGTGTCACATGTGAGAGAGAGTAGTAACACACAGCATGACAGGGAGACAGAGAGAGACCAGGGAGGGTCCAGTCTTGCTCTTCTATAAGAACTGTCCAAGGTCCCTGGAGAACTTCATCAATTCTTTCCAAGGGCAGCCCCTTTTGATGATCTAATTACTCTTCACTAGGCCCCACTGATTAAAGGTTCCATATCATTTTACAATATTGTCACACTGGGACCACTCATTACATGAAACTTTGGGGGACAAACCACACTTAAAGCAAGACCCAAATGAATTGTCTAGACCTTTTTAAGTCTAATCATCTGATCTCAAACACCAACACTATGCCACTGTCCCAAGCTGTGAAACTCCTCCAAGATCGTTGTTCTTTCAAATGAGTAATTTACTGAAAGCCTTTTCATATGAACAAGACTAGTTTTCTCTTTAAGTATTTGTAATGTTAATAATTCTATGCATATTCTTGAAGTAGAATTCTTCATGCTATTTTAAGTAATTGCATAGGCCATTTTAGAGTTTCTTTCTTGCCTCTATTTTACTGATTTTATAATTTCTCTCCATTAAATACAGTTAACCTTAAATCTAAGCCTGTACATTTACAAGTATGATATTATAACTTACTCTTCAGATGAAAAAAAAAAACTTAACGATGAAAATTATAAGGAAATAAAATAGCCAAGGATGATTTTGCCCCTCAAAGAACAAATATCTGCAGGTATTTTTCACTATCACAGAAGGCAATGAAGATGCCACTGGCATCTAGTTGGTAGAGGCCAGGATCCTGCTAAACATCCAACAGTGCACAGGAAAACAAACAAACCCCAACTCCAAGAAGTAGGCAGCCCAAAATTTCAATAGTGCCAAGACTGAGCAATTAATCTATTTCAGAAGTCCCCTTTAATTTACAATTTTTCATTCTGTGATCAGATACCTACAGTAAACCATAGTCCAAAATATTAAATGAAACATTCCAGAAATAAGTAATATATAAGTTAAAATATGTGCTATTCTAAGTAGCAAAATGAAATCTGGTACAATTTCTTTCCATCCAGCCCACGACAAAAATCATCCCTTGATCCAGCATACCCACTCTATATGTGCCACCCTCCTATTAGTCACTTTGTAGTCATCTTGGTTATCAGATCAAACATCATAATATCAGCACTTATATTTCAATAGCCTTTATTTTACTTAGTAATGTCCCTAAAGGACAAAAGTAATAATTCAGGCAATTTTATTACAGCATATCATTGTATTTGTTCTATTTTATTGTTTCGTAAAGTTAGTTGTTTTTCCCTGTACCTAATATATAAATTAAAGTTTATCATGTATGATGTGTGTATAGGAAAAAAAATGAACATATAGAATTTTGCATTATCTCTGGTTTTAGGTAACCCCTAGGGTTCATGTTCCCCTGGGAACATATCATCTGTGCATAAGGGGAGATTTCTATATACCAATAAATATCTAAATACAAACAATAAAAACTCAGGACAATTTCTGGGGATTATCCCTTATTCTGTTTCAACTGTTACACAATTACATGGATACACAAGTATATAAGACACCATATTCAAAATCAAGGATCAGAAATAGTACTTTTCTTCTTGTTACCTAATGAACTTGTTACTTAAATGAATAGGATGAGACCAGTTTAGTGAATACATAAAAAGTTTATAGTAACAATAAACATAATAAGCAATAGGACATAAGGAAACAAAATACCATATAAAAATTAAACTGAATGTCAGGGAACCTTGAATCAAAACTTCCTGCATAGGGACAGAATTCTAGTTTTTAGTGTCTGAAGTTTGATTCAATAAGCAAATTGAATACACTTTTATTTATAGTAAATATATATCTCTACATGAATTTTCAGATTGTTTTAAATAATAATAATAATAATGTTTATTTATAAGTATGCATTTCACATGTGAACTTCCACTGTACATTTAAAAAGTGAGTCACATATAGTTAATACGATTAGTGTTAATGATTTAGGACAGGATATCAAATATAGTGCAACAAAAATTAACTGCTGCTAGTAATTAAAGCTGCTAATTTGGATAAGTTCTCACTAATTAATAGAAGAATTTATCCTTGGTATTTATTTTAACCATAATCAAGCATTGCTTATTTTTTTAATCCCAACATGAACCAGTTGCACATGGTACAAATGAACAAACTATACATAGCAGTATGTGCGCATGCGCGAATGCGCGTGTGCGCCCGTGCGCGCGCGCGCGCGCGCGCACGCACACACACACACACACACACACACACACACACCACATTCTAAGTTCTGCAAATAATGATAGAAATCACTTTTGCATTATAATAATTCTACTTTCTCCCACTCACAAACTTCATCAGAAGTACAGTATGGAAATTATAAAAGTAACATGAAGAGAGACAAGTTTTGAGGTGCCATGTTTTTCAACACCAAAGTTGAAAAAAGACACACTGCCAATATCAATTGAAACAAAATGGGGGGAAAAGTACAAAATGTGTTATCTCTCAAGCCCCATTACTATGTTTAATATGAAATGTTAACTATTTGTCTCTTTTCCCTGAAATGTGCATGGTTGGGTGACTGAAACGTTGACATGTGAATACCAAGTTAAATGTTACCCTTGCACCCGATCTTTATTTCTAATTTACAATTAATCTTACTTGCCACATGAAAGGTATTGCTCTCTGCCAGCAATGATAGTTTCAACAATCATGGGCAATAAATGGCATATTTTGTTGGCCCATCTAGTTCCTCTACATATATCCAGAGTGTTATTTAGTCCAGAACCAATTGCAGCTTGCCTTTTAACATCAACTGGGACATGAGATTTGCTGAAAAATATCAACGAAATCTGCAAATTCATAATAGGTTCCCCCTATTCAGTTTACAATTAGCTAAGTATACCTGAACACACTGTAATGCTTGCTAACTTTCTCTTCGTGAATAAAACCATGTCTGACTTTGCTAGAATTGATTTTGTAGTATTTGGCCAGCAAACTTCCTTCCTCTTCTTTTCTCCATATCTGATTTCTTTCAGAAAGATTTTTCCGTATCTCCCATCATTTTAGCCACTGTGCTTTAAACATAAGAGTTTATCATTAACAGCCATTTTTTTTTTTTTTGGTTAGCTTTTTCACTGATATGACTAAAGGACCCAACCAGCACAACTGTAGAAGAGGAAAGGTTTATTGAAGGGCTTACAGTTTCAGAGGTCTTAATTCACACAAAAGTAGCTCCATTCTTTGGGGCTTGAGATAAGGCAGAACATCATAGAGGAAGAGTGTGGCAGAGGGAAGCAGCTCATATGCTGATCAGAAAGCAGAAAGAAAGGTCTCCACTTGCCAGATACAAATTTATGCCCCAAAGCCACACCCAATTCCCACCTCCTCCAACCACACCCTACCACTTCAGTTACCACTCAGTAAATCCCCATCAGGGGATTAATTAAATGATTGGGTTAAGACTCTCACAACCCAATCATTTCTTCTCTGAACCTTCTTGCTTCCTCTCACATATGAGCTTTTGAGGGACACCTCACATCCAAACCCTAACAGCCATTTTTGAATGATAGACAAGTCCTTTTTAAAATACTATGTGACTTCCCATTTTGATAAAGATGGAGCAGACTCATTCTCCCCAGATTCTCTCTACAAATAAAATAAACCCTGAACACAACCCAGCAAACCAGTATAGGAAGACTATAATATGCAAAAGAGCAAAAACTTAGGCACCTCAGACATGGGGAACACAAAGGCATGAAATCTATTTTGTTTTGTTTTGTTTTGAATTACCACACACATATAACCTAGGCAGAACATTCTGGAAACCCCTAACCTAGAACTTCCCATAGGCATAGATTAAAAAGCTCCAACAAAAGTCTGCTTCTAAGCCAGGCATGGTGGTGCACGCCTGTGATCCCAGCGGCTAGGGAAGCTGAGGCAGGAGGATCACAAGTTCAAAGCCAGCCTTAGCAAAAGTGAGGTGGTAAGCAATTCAGTGAGACCCTGTCACTAAATAAAATATAAAATGGGACTGGGAATGTGGCTCAGTGGCCGAATACTCCTGAGTTCAATCCCCAATATACTCCCCCACTCCCCCCCAAAAAAAAAGTCTGCTTCTAGAAAAGAACCAGCAATATGACAGTTTACAACAGAGAACCTTTTGGGCAAAAAGTACTTGTTCTATTTCAACCAAATTCCATTAGAAAAAAACACCCAGAACCATCAGAGAGTCTCTCACAGAGCCCATCCACCCAACAGAAGTTAGCTATGGTATCTTACGCCCTTAAACAGCTGTGTTGACAAGCAGGAGTATTATCCAATTCTCCTGCCAGGTGATGCTAATAAATCCAACTAGGGTTGATCTGCCACCCTCCTCTACTAGGTGAAGCAGGCAACTCTCCATTATGACTATAGGGCTAATTGTTATGTGACTGAGTTCAATGGATATGGGTGGCATTCTGATTCTGCTTAAAAGTATGAAAGCTGAGTTCCCATTCTCACTGGCACAGCAGGCAAGGCTAGTGAATAATTCAGTTACCTCTTCCCTTCCTTGTGAACTGGACCTGATTGGCAGTAGAACCTCAATTCACACTTGACATCAAAGAAGCAGAATTAGAGGGGATTATCTGACACTTCTTTCCCACCTCCCCTTGTGTTGACAATGACCATCAGGAAGATGACCATCTACCCCTACTCTGTAGCAACAAAGTGGTGGAAGCAATGAGTTCTCCCCCATTCTGATGGGAACTTGGCTCAGGAGACCAGTAAGATTGAGGTGGTCAGTGAGGAGGGAGGAGGGGAAGGGAAGGGGAGGTACTAGGGAATGAGATTGTTCAAATTATGTTACATCCATGTACAGATATGCCCCAATTAACCTAACTAGTATGTGTCAGCATCATGCAACAGTAAAACACGCATATACACAATGCTATATTACCACTCACAGGCTACAAGGCAACACCAAGAGGTGGCCCACTTTCACCTGGATGTAAAGAGGGAAGCTGAACTTCCACTCTCCTCATCTACTACAATTTGAGTTAGGAACACTGAAGTGAATCAGATATTGGAACTACCTCCCAAAGATTTTAAAGGAGATAGACTAAAAATGTTTCAACTAGAGATTGTGATTTTTTTTAAATAAACTCAACTTTTTTAAAAAATGTATTTTTAGTTGCTGATGGATCTTTCATTTTTTTTTAATTTATATGTGGTGCTGAGAATCGAACCTAGTACCTCACAGATGCTAGGCAAGCACTCTACCACTGAGCTACAACCCTAGCATGAATTCTCTTAAAATGATAAAAAGAGGAAATATTAGCAAAGAAATAGAAGTTACTGTAAAAATCCCAGTGGAAATTTTAAAAACATAAAACCACTGAAACAAAACACCCTAGTAAGCAGACTCAGTAATTAACACAGAGATGACAGAGAAGAGAATCCATGAACGCAAATGCAGATCAAGAGAATTTATCCAGGCTTAACAAAAGCCAAAGAATTAATGGAAATAAAAGAGAGACTCACAGATCTTGGGACAACAGAAAAGCTAACATTTCTATAACCAGAGTTATAGAATGAGAGGAGAAGGAGTTAGTGAAAATGTTTTCAAAGAAATAACGTCTGAAAATATAGCAAATATGACTACCCAAAAAAGCATTATAATGCAAATAGAAGAGACTAAGCATATCCCCAAACAGAATACAACAACAGAAATTTATGCCATGGCATTCAACATTGAACTTCTAAAAAAAAAAAAAAAAAAAAAAAAAAAAAATTTTTTTTTTTTGAAAGCAGCCAGAAGAATGAGGTAAACTTACAAAGGAATACCAATTCAATTGACAGCAGATTTCTCATCTGAAACAATAGAGGTCAAAAGGAATATCACAAGTTTTTCAAGTATTGAAAAAACTATCAATCAATTTAAAATTCAACAAAATGTTCTTTGGAAATGAAGGGAGCTGGAAATCAAGACATTCTAGAACTCATGGAATTTGGGAATTTTTGTTGTCATTAAACATACTCTATGACAAAGATTTTTTTTAAAGCATAAAAAGGTAACAAAGGTTTAGAATCTCAAAAAAAAAAAAATCAGAACATCAAAATCAATAAAATTCCAGGTAAATATAATTGACTTTTTTCCTGAGTTTATTAAATAATATTTAATGACTGAAGCAAAAATTGTAATACCATAAATATGGCACTCAATGTACACAAAGGGAATACTTGAGAAAAATTGTACTTAATATTGAAAATTACATGCCCTCTAGTAATTTTGTGTGCATTTTTATGCAAGCATGGTTTGAGTTATATAAAATGAGTTATATAAAAATTCTGAACAAACTTTAGAGAATTGAAATCATTACAGAGCATGTTCTCTGACTAAAATGGATTCAAATTGGACATCAAAAATAGAAATATAATTTTTTTTAAATCTCCAAATGCCTGGAAACTAAATAACACATGAGTCAAAGAGAAAGTTTTGAAGAAAATTTTTAAAGAACTGAAAGTGAAGACACAACATACTAAAATATGTGTGATGCAGCTAAAGCAGAGTGGAGATGGAAATTTATAGCACTAAGATGAAACTCTAGGGGTATGTGCAGAGGTGGTGTGAGAAGCTGAACCAACTGGGGCCCACGTGGGATTGCCTGTGTGTATACATGTTGAGTTTCCCATGTGAGTAGCAGTGGCACCTCCAATTCCTCTCCAGCCTCTCTCTCCCTGCAGGTTTATTGAAGTAAAAATATCCACGGCAGTTCTGTGACAGATGCAGAGAAGAAATGACATGAATCATTTGGGAATTGGTTAGGAAAAAAAATTCATCTTTCCTTTTGTGGAATTGGCTCTCTACAAATATGACTGATGCTGTAACATTCTCTATGCCTAAAAGACCAGGTCGCCAAGGATGCTGCAGAAGCCATAAGGAAGCACAATATTGGAGTCAAAAATGCCACTATCACTCCTGATGAGAAGAGGTCAAGGAGTTCAAGTTGAAATAAATGTAGAAATGACCACATAGCGAATGCAAAATATTCTAGGTAGCACTGTCCTCAAGGAAACTGTTATCTGCAAAGATATGTCCTGGCTTATGAATAGATGGATAGGTCATCATGATTATGGGGATCAATTTAGACTAACTGATTTTGTTGTTCCTGAGCCAGAAAAAGTAGAGGTAACTCATGCTTAAGTAATAGAAACATTGGCTGAGACCACAATACAATAATACTGGGAAATTTCAATGTACCTCTCTTGCAGATAGGTCATTCAGACATAAACTCAGCAAAGACTCTTCAAACCTATGAGATAGTATCAATCAAAGGGAGCTAACAGACATCTGTAGACTATTTCATATCACAACAAATTCATATTTATCTCATCTACTCATAGACCTTCTCTAAAACTGACCATATTTTAAGACACAAAGCAAGTCTTAGCAAATAAAAAATAATTGATACAATTCTTTACACTTATTATCAGAATGAGATGAAATTATAAACATTGAGAAAAACCAGAGAAATCACATAAATGTATAGATAATGAACAATATAATTTTAATGATGAATGGATAGAGGAAAGATGTCAAAGTCTCACTGTTTGCAGATGATATGGCCCTATACTTAGAAGACCCAAAACACTACACCAAAATTCTGATGAATACAGTCAAGTAGCATGACAAAAAATCAACATATAAAAACAACAGCTACATTTCTCAGAAAACTTGGAATGGAGCCACCATTTGACCTAGCTATCCTATTCTTTGGCTTATACCCAAAGGACTTAAAATCAGCACACTACAATGACACAGTCACATCAATGTTTACAGCAGTTCGATTCATAATAGCTAAACTGTGGAGCCAACCTAGATGCCCTTCCACAGATGAATAGATAAAAAAAAATGTGGTGTATACAAAATGTAATATTACTTGGCCTTTAAAAAGAATAAAATTATGGCATTTGCAGGTAAATGTATGGAGCTGGAGAATATCATGCTAAGAAAAATAATCCAATCCCCAAAAAACAAATGCCAAATGTTTTCTTTGATATGTAAATGCTAATTTACATTGGGGGGGGTCGGAAAATAGAGATACTTTGGATTAGGCAGAGATGAGTAAAGGGAGTGGAATGAGTGTAGGGAAGATAGTAAAATGAATCAGACATTATTACCCTATGTACATATATGATTACATGGCCAGTGTGATTCTACATCATGTTCAATCAGAAGAATGAGAAGTTATACTCCATTTATGTATGATGTGCCAAAATTCAATGTACTGTCATGTATAACTGATTAGAATTAATAAAAAACAACAACATACACCAATGATAAATCCACTGAAAAATATATCAAGAACAACAACTCCATTCTTATTATCCTAAAAAGAGAGAAAGAAGACAAGAGAATAAAAATTAAATACTTAGGAATAAATCTAACCAAAGCAGTAAAGACTTTTACATGGAAAATTACAGAATAATGTACAACAAATTGAAGAAGACACTAGGAGATGGAAAGATCTCCAATGTCCCTGGATAGGTGAAATTAATTTTGTCAAAATTGCAGTATTACCAAAAATGATCTACAGATTCAATGCAGTCCCCATCAAGACACCAATAGCATTCTTCACAGAACTAGACAAGTCCTAAAATTCATTTGGAAGAATAAAGAACCCAAAATAGACAAAGCAATTCTAAGCAGTAAAAGCAACACCAAAGATGGCAAAGCTTCCAACTTCAAATTATACTACAGAGCTACACTAATAAAAACTACATGATGCTGCATAAAAGCAGGCACATAGAAAAATGGAACAGAATAGAAGACACAGACAAACCCACCCATCTACAATCATCTGATCCTTGACTAATGAGCCAAAAATATATATTGGAGAAAAGACAGCCCTTTAAACAAATGGTGCTGGAAAAATTAAATATCCACATTAGAAGAATGAAACTAGATCCCTATCTCTCATCCTACACTAAAGTCAATTCGAAGGGAGTCAAAGACCTAAGAACTGAACTAGAAACTTTATAATTGCTAGAATAAAACAAATGAACAACACTCCATAATTTAGAAGTAGGCCAAAACTTCATCAGTAAGACCCCTAAAGCTCAGGAAATAAAATAAAAAATAAAGGAGGTGGCATTAAACAAAAATCTTCTTCACAGCAAAGGAAACAGAATAAGGAGAGAGCAGAACAGAAGAAAATCTTAACAAGCTACTCTTATGACAGAGGATTAATATCCAAAGTACATAAATAACAAATAAATCTTAACACCAAATAACCCAAATAACCCAATCAATAAATTGGCATCTGAACTAAATAGATGTTTCCTAAAAGAAGAAATGCAATGGCCAATAAATTTATAAAAATGATGTTCAACATATTTAGCAATCAGGGGAATGGAATTGTCAAGATCATTGTACTGTCATGTGTAACTGATAAAAAGAGAAGATAATAAAACTGCTTCTTATATTCACAAAAAAACTGCACTGAGATTTCATCTTACTCCAGTTAGAATGACATTCAAAAAGAATATCAATACTAATAAATGCTGGTGAGTATGTGGGGGAAAAGGAACACATACACTTTTTGTGGGATTATAAGTTAGTATAACCACTATGGACGCTGGTACACTTTTTGTGGGATTATAAGTTAGTATATCCAATATGGAGGCTGGTACACTTTTTGTGGGATTAAAAGTTAGTATAACCACTATGGAGGCTGGTACACAGGTATTTCAAAAGACTAGGGAAGAACTACCATCTGATCCATATATAGCACTCTTCAGTATTTATCCCAAAGAAAAAAAAGTCAGCATACATGAATAGTCATGCATGCATACCCATGTTTATAGCAGCACAATTCCCAATATCCAAATTATGGAACCCACCTAGGTATACCTCAACAGATGACAGGTTAAAGAAAACATGGGCTACATACATAATGACGTTTTATCCAGTCATAAAGAAAAAGGAAATTATGCCATTTGCAGGAAAATGGATGACACTAGACAGTATTATGCTAAATGAGATTAGCCAAACTCAGAAAGTTCAATTTTCTAAGGGTTATACGTTTTATCTCATATAGGTAGAAACTAGAGAGAAAAGAAGGAAGTAAAGTCACCTCATGAAAATCAGAGGGAGAGTAGTAGACTAGAGGAAGGAGACTGGGAGAGGGAGAAGGAGAGGAAATTGTGAGCTGTGCATGTATGAATATACCACAATGAATTCCATTATTATGTAAAACTATAATGCACTGGGCTGGGGATGTGGCTCAAGCGGTAGCGTGCGGCCGGGGTTCAATCCTCAGCACCACATAATGCTATAATGCACCGGGCTGGGGATGTGGCTCTCCTGGCATGCGTGCGGCCGGGGTTCAATCCTCAGCACCACATACAAAGATGTTGTGTCTGCCGATAACTGAAAAATAAATATTAAAATTCTCTCTCTCTCTCTCTCTCTCTCTCTCTCTCTCTCTCTCTCTCAAAAAAAAAAAACTATAATGCACCAAGAAAAATTCAAAAACACTAAATTGTTATACTTTCTCTTATAACACTAAGCTGAATTCAATGCTTACACTAAAAAGAAGAAATGTCTTGAGACATTATTCCTATATTTTCCACGTTTTAGTGTTCCATAGCACAAGTTTCAGGAACCTTTGTCAAAAATCATTGGCTATAAATGCATGCAGTTATTTCTGCACACTCTCTTCTGTTCCATTATTCAATGTGTCAGTTTATTTTATTTATGTTTTGATTATTATAGCTTTGTAGTATGCTTTGAATTCAGATAGTATGCTTTGAAGTCAGGTAGTGTGACTGAATCTATAAATCAATCTGTATAATATGGGCATTATAACGATGTATATTCTTCCAATTCATGAACCTAGGAAGTATTTCTATATTCATCTCTGTTCTCTTTAGTTTCTTTCAGGAGGGTTGTAGAATTTACATTGCAGAAGTAATTCACTCTTTAGTTAAATTTATTTGTAGCATTTTATTTTTGTAGCCACCATGAATAGAAATTGTTTTCAAGATTTCTTTCTCATCAATATCATTATTGGTGTATAAAAATGCTACTAGTTTTTGTATGTTGATTTGTATCCTACAATTTTACTAATTTTATTAATTCTAATAGTCTTGGTGAAGTTCAAGAGGCTTCTGGACAGCAAAAGAATCAACACAATGAAAAAAATAACCTACATAATGGACAAAATTATGCCAGCTATTTGACATTTTTTTAGTATCTAGGATATATAAGAAACTGAAAACTCAATAAAATAATAAACAGTCCAATTTTAAAATGGGCAAGTGATATGAATAGATACTTCTCAAAAGAAAAATGGCCAAAAAGTCTATGAAAAAATGTTCCACATAAGTAGGGGTCTGGTCAATACAATACTGGATGAGATATAATCTCAAAGCTAAAATGGCATTTACTTAAAAGATCAATTAAAAAATGCTAGGGAGGATACAAATAAAAAGAAATTCTTACACACTATTGGATGAGATGTAAATTAGTGCAAACATCATGTAGAACAGTGTGACATTCCAAAAACTAGGAATAGAACTATCATAGGATCCAGGCATCTCACTTCCAGGTATATATCCAAAGGAATTGAAATCAGTGTATTGAAAAGATACCTGCATGGCCATGTTTACTGCAGCACTTTTTATAGTACCCAAGATATGGAATCAACCAAGATTCCCAACAACAAATGACTGAATAAAGAAAATATAACATTTACACATAATAAAATATTATTCAGCCATAGAAAAAAAGAAACCCTAACACTTTTCATCAACATATATGGAAGTGAAAAATGATAAATTAAATAAATAAGGTACCAAAAGGCAAATACTACATGTTCCCTCTAAAATGCATATACTAAAGTCAATTTGAATGTACTACAATGATTACTAGAGGCTTGAAAGGGTGGGTCAGGGGAATATAGAGAAGCTGGAGAATAACAGGTACTGAAATAAAGTGAAATAGTGTTCCACAGCACAGTGGAGCAACTATAGTTCATAATATCCTATTTCATACCTCAGGAAGAACTAGAAGAAAGGAGCCTGATGACTGCAAACACATAGTAATGAGATGGAAATGTCAATGACACTGATTTAATCAGTATGTATTGAAATGTATTGAAACATCATACTACACTCAAATAGTTACATGTTAATCAAAAAATTTCCAAATGTTTAAGGAGATGGAAACTCTAATTTGATCATCTCATACTGTATACATGTATGAAATTATCACATTATCCTCCATAAATATATGTAATTGAAATGATAATAATAAATACAAAGAAGAACTATCTATGCAAGGCCTTTACAGGCTCAGTGCTCTCTAGTTTTCCAAATTTCTGGTGTCTTATCACTCTTTAATATTTATAAAAACCTCTCCCCATGTATTTTGCAATTCTCTGAGACTGTGGCAAGCATTTTAAGAAATTTAGTTATAATAGTTACTATTCGACCTCCTGTGCACTCCCACAGAATTTGTCCCATCTGTAGTGTATTTCTTCCTTCTCTATCTCATTTTCAACATTGAACCTAACCCCTGAAATCACAAAAGTGACAATACCCAGAAATGGTTACATGTAACATTTTTGCCAAATAACTATAATAACATAAGGAGTTCTTTCTCCAGAAGAAAATGATACACCACATATATTAACATAACAGTATAATATTATTAATTATGCACTATAATATAATCTGAACTTTTTTGAAAACTTCTACCACAGTGAAATTGTCATGGACTGACCCTGCTCCTCAAGTTCCTGGACTTCTTACCATGGTCCTGGGGTTCATCCACAAAATCCTACCCAAGTCACATGCCTTCCACCCCTACAGCCCTTCTTTCTTACTTCACTTCCTAGGCTAAAAATAATTTGAGCACTAAACATTAAAAAAAAATTATCTAATTACTTTTTTCTGCTTCTAAATCATTTCTTAGGATTATTTCATCCTCAGATCTTTAGAACAAAAAATGAAATTCTGTATCTAATATGAGCTTATATATTATTTATAAATATCAATTTTTTCCTCTGCTCTCATTAGATTATTAGAAAAAATAGTTAATCTATTAAAGCTTTGATTCTTGGATATTATTTCCTTTTTCTTTTTTTTTATTTTTAACTGCTCTTTCTTTGCCTTATATAGACATGTACACTGGTGTCTGAGATATATGCCTTCAATGCATCCAGGACAATATAGCCACGTGGAATACTTTTGAATGTTTCATTTTAGAGAGAGAAATACCAAAGGGAAACACTATGGGAAAATAAAACTATTCAAGTTCATGTTTAAATAAAGTCATATTCTCCATTCCATTACCAAGTGATACATACCATAGGCCAAACCCTGCCCTAGGTTATATGCACGCTGTTCTTTCTTACTTTAGTGGGAATCGTTCATGTATAACTGAAGGCATCAGTTAGCCCTTTGGGCACAAAAATGACTACCCACAAAAAAACGCAAAAATAATCTAAGTCTTATTATACTTGGCTTTTAGGTGAAAATGACATAATATAAATGACAATTCCATTAGATAACAGGTATTAAAAGCACTACCATCAAATTTTAACCATTACAAATTTAACAGTATTACCATAGTGGCATTTTCAGGACAAGAGATTGTTGAAAAACTAACTGGAAATGTGAAAATACTCTTATTTTTATAGCAATTTTCAATTTTAGTCATGTATGTAATAAACACAGACTATAATATTTGTATACATTTTCCTTCCATATAGTGTACATTTTATAGCTACTGGCTGAGAATCATTTTCTAGCAGAAATAAATAACTGTTGAATTCGTGTTTAAAAACAGTTTCTAAATTCAAATGTTCATTTATTCATGGTTTCCTATATGTCTTGATTGGAGGTATTCCCATAACAAAAGGTCTTACCAGACATAAGTTTATGCTGCGAAATATTAGACCAATAACATTCAAACATGTAAAAGGTAAACATCATAGTGTGACATGTGATGCTCTTTTTATACATATTAGCTCAACAAAATTCTTTTTGTGTATAGGTAGGATATATTGTGTATATAACTAATGACACTAATGGCTATACAGTTTAATAGCAATAAAAAGGTGAGATCAGAAGCAGGAAAAACAAAAACTTGAGTTATCTTTTGGGAGAAAAGCAAACACTTCATAGCATCTAGGTAAACTTCTAAGCTAGTTTTCTCAAGATTTTCGCTTTTGTTTCAGTTTTGTCTAGCACACAATATAGTTATTTCTCAGTAACTCGGGCTTCTCACTTTTTACTATTTTCATGCCCATGTGTTCTTCTGTTCCTCCTCTAGAGCCTTCTATCCTTCATCTTCTTCCAACCAAAATTCTATTTAACCTCCAAGAATTCAGTAATATCAGAACTTCTTTACACATCTTTCCTAACATGTCCTAATTGGAGTTGATAACTTCCTGACTTAAATTTGGGTTATTTTACTACATACCATGAAAACAGGAAGTCGGGAAGAAAAAATTCTTGGTGCCAACTTCAGCCCAGTAATGACATAATAGTGTGTGGGCATCAGATTGTTTTTAAAGCTTCTCAATAATGCTTTTTCTACAGTGAAGAATTGTGGACATGATCTGAGGTCTAGCTCATACACGTAAGATATTAAAAATGTGATTCTCTCCTAACGTTTCCATTTGGGCAAATAAAACCACTATCCATGAAGTTATGCAAGCCGGGAAGCTGGGATTCATCAATAACACTCTTGCCCTCGAATTCCGCATTTCTTCTGTCAAAAAAACCTTTAATTCCTAAACTCCTTTCAAAGCTGACTAATTTGCATATGTTATTATTGCCTTTGCAACCCATGACATATTTAATTCTCACTTGCCTCATGAGATAACTTCAGATAACTTGTCCTTCACTGAAGCCAAAGAAGTCGTCTTCAGTAAAATTTAATCTGCTTGTGTCCTTTATTATCCTTACTTCTCTTCATCTCTAATCTTCTGTCCCATACAAAAAATATTTCAATAGAGTCCCAACCCAGCCTCTTCTAACAACTGTCCTCATTTTCATATCAGAATCCACTTTGCCTGGTGTATTTGACGCACACTGGCTTTTTAGTGTCTCACATACAACACGTTTCCACTTACAAAATAGAATTTTCACAATTTTCTGGGCACATAAGGAATAGTCTCTCACTGCAGGGAGTTATAGGTCATGAAATGCTTTAGCTACGTTTTCTTGACTTGTTCATATGGTGTAAGCTCAATCAGTCAAACTTATGTTTCCATTTTGTAATGGGTATACTAACATTTTGAGCTACATAATTTTTCTGGATTGCACAGTTTTTAACTAAAATATCAAGAATTAAAACCTTGTCTTCTGATTAAATATTGCATTTTAAAGTCACATGCAAAAAAATGCATGCAGAACACCTCTTTCCATAAACAAATAGGAAGAACCATGTTTTCCTTTTGAAGGTATCAGGGTTGGTTCTATATGGCCTGGGTCAGATGGGCAAGGGACTTAAAGGGATATTCTTTCTTTAAGCTACTATAGTCAAATGGGTTACATAAATCAGAAATATTGAGCAGAACTTCATGTAATATTACATTCTGTTATACATTTAAACCACTTGTAGCAATGAAGAATATAGTTGCAAAATGTATTAAAGTTAACTATTTGCATACACTGTGTAAATATGTGAAGTATTAAATATTGATATTATAAATATGTACAAAATATGTACATGCACAAAAATTAGATTTATATTAGATATCTGTCTTTAGTTCTTGTGATGTTTTCTGGATATTTTTCTTGTTGTTCAGAAAATTTTTGAAAACTAATGATTCTATCTTCACAGTGACCTAGGTTCATTGCAATTTATTATTTTTAATTTTAGGTCAGAGAAATTTAATAGTGCAAATTTAGGCAGGTAATTTAATTCCCCCAAAACTCAGTTTTCTCTTCTCTAGAATGGGGATAATATAAGACAATGCCAAAAAATCATAATTAGCACTTGTAAATTATACATGTAAAATGTTTCTTATAGGTCACATAAATCAGTAATCAATAATGGCAGCTATTATCATTTTTAAATGATCATCATGAAAAACTTAATTCTATTGATCAGATATTAGTTCCAAATAACCCAAAACAATCCAAATAACCTGGGTAATAGATAGCTAGATAGAGAAGCCTTTGCACAAACAATGTTCAATATACACTTGAATGCATACTTACATATACACACACATATAGAGTTAATCATTAAAAGCAATGATGATCATTAAAGGAACAATATGGTTGAGATTCTCTTGGATGGGGGGTAATGGCTGAGGCAGTGTTCCTATGAAAATCCCCAAACACTGAGCTTTCTGAGCTGACTGACAAAGTTCTGTATTATGTATGTTTTATGCTCCTTCTATGAATAGGAATGTGGAAACACCCCCTACTAAGTGTGCTCATGGGCATATACTAGAGATTCATTGAGAGACTTAGTTTATCTAACTAATGTTGGTTCAATTGCATTTTCTTTTTCTCCGGAACTATCAATAGTTTTCCTTCCACAGATTGAATACATAAATCAAAAGAACATACTTCACAAACAAACTATGATTATGAAACTCTTATCCTTCATCTATTGATTCTTGACTTTATTTACACATACTTTTTTCCTTCATTGAATTGCATTAGAACTGCTCTTTTTTTTTCCACACTGTTGTAGCTAGAATCATCTGCAGCTCTTTTACTGTCAATGCTTCAAGAAGCCTTCCAGATAGCATAGAAAATGTGAACAAACCCATTGCTAAATTATTTCCTATGGTTCCATTGTTGAAATATTTCACCAGCTTCAAATTATAGTAGTTGATTTACTGCAATTCAGCATAATTTCTAGAAAAGTGACTATACTGATGATTTTTGATATTATTTGTCCTATATAATGTGTAAAACTATGTAAAAGGCAAAGACTATTTTCATTAAAAATGCTGACGTTTTACTTTTCTTTTTTGTTGTTGTTGTTCTTTTTAAATGTACATGTCAGCAGAGTGTATTTTGACATATTATACATACATGGAGCATAACTTCCCATCCTGTAGCTGTATATGATACATGATGTGGAGTTCCACTGTGGTGTATTCATATGTGAAATTAGAAAAGTTTTGTCCCATTCATTCTACTGTCCTATTCCCATTCTCTCTCCCTTCCCTTCATTCCCCTTTGTCTAATCCAATGAACTTTTATTCTTCTCTCCCTCATTGTGTGTTAGCAGCTGCACAAAGAGATTCAGGTTTTACTTTTAAAAGTTTGGCAACTAAATACATATACACCCAAAGAATTTTTCCCCTACTAATCCATTACAAAATGCTGAAACAAAATTATTTTACATAGTATAAAACTTTAAAAAAAGAAAGTTCTCTCAATAACTACAATTGGTGCTGATCCAATATAAAAACTAAGGATTAAAAAAGACTGCTAATATTATCAGTATTCCCCACCTGATAATAAAAAGTATGAATTGATTTTTCCAGTTTTAGTATAAAAATATAACATAAGAAATTTAAGCTTGATATAATTTGAAATAGCCAATATATTAAACTCCAAAGTGAAATTTAAATAGGCAATCATGTCAGATTCAAGTCCCTGAATGAATATTAATTTAAAAACTAATCATTTTCCAACAGGTTTCTGCTTCAAAATGCTAGTTTTGGAAAAAGTACTGCTAGATCCATCACTATAAAAATATTGGATATTTTTTGTTTAGGAAACTAGATATCTGATGTTCAGTATGTCTGGCTCTTCCTGACATTTTTTCAGCCCAGATAGTTATTTAAAACCATTTCTTTTTTTCTGACTTGGGGGGAATTAAAATTTCATTTTTATTGCTGGGAAGCTGATACTAAGTGAACTATCTGAGGTATAAGATAAGAGTAGACTCGTTTAATAATCTTATGTAAACTGGTGTTCATAAGTTTAATTCTGATTTCTGGACGATTCCATGAGAAGAGGTGTAGTTTCTCATTGTTTGGTTGGTTGTTTGTTTCTAAACACACATGAAAGCACACTATATAAATTCATCAACTATGGTGGCAGGGGTGGGGAAACACATACACATGTTAAGTATGGAATTGCAACTGGATACTTGACAAAATCAGGTCATTATTTACAGGTTCTACCCTACACCTCACATGACAGAAGTCCTTAATCCCCATATTAAACAGTTTGGAGACATTACATCATAATGCAACAGTAGATTACATTTTATTTTAAACCTTTTTTTTCTGAAAATGATCTTTCAACTATGTAATAAAAACTATGTCTCTATCCTGCTCATAAAACCCAATCCCAAATTGTTTTTGTAGAAATACTAGGTGGCATGGGAAAGAAGAAAAAAAGCAGGAGCCTGATCATTAATTACGGCAGCTGGCTCTGTCATTCACTCATCTCAGCAACTTTCCACATTCCAAGTACTTGTGCATCATGGAACACTTCTCTTCATGCAGGCCTTCATTTTGTTGACCTAGTACAATCCTCTCATTACAAAAATGGGGAAATTAAGTCAAGTGAATTTCTTGAAACTACAGAGTAGTATTACTTGAATTTTTTCCCCAATTACTAATCTCTATTCCTCTCACTACTTCTTATGTCTACTTTTAAGAACATTCCTTATTAAATAATAAGGAATAGTATGTAATATGGATTCTTATAATTTTCACAATATCTCAAATGCACTCAGAGTGGTGCCCAGTGTAAAGGAACCCTATGCCGATTTCCAGTTTAAATAATTATTCTTTAATTTTTAGATGAATGAACCCAGAGTCTCCTGATGTTGGGTACCCCTAAAATATTCAATAAAGTATCAGATGAATAAATGATGGATCTGAATGTCCTTTCTAAAGTTTTACAATTGATTAGTTCTGTAATTTTAATACACAATATAGAATGGTTTAAAAACTATGCAAAAATAAGTACAAATTTGAAAGGATGTTTTCTCAGTTATGAAATAATGTAGGCTCATTAAATCATAAGTACTTTAACCTTTTCTTCAAAGAAGGGGAAGATTTTAAATTTATAAAAAAAATTTTGCCTAAACTGGGGAATGAGTCATATTTGATTTGTATTGAAATGATAATGCAGATTTCAATAGGCATTCTAAGAGCATTTGACTCTCAGGAGAGGAATTCAGCCATGGGTACCTCTTTGCATTTAGATTTTAAACTTTCTTTGCAAGGCTTTTAATGTAATACTGCCTGCCAAAATCAGGCACAGTTTCATACATAAAGCAAACAAAGACAATTAAAAAGGGTTTTTTAAATCATTTTTGATACAAATCTATGCAACAAACATCTTTTTGGCATCTTTGGGGGGCAAGGGGGTGCTGGGGATTGAATTCAGGGCACTCAACCACCCCTCAAGGTCTCATTGAGTTGCTTAGGGCCTCACTTCTGCTGAGGCTGGCTTTGAACTTGCAATCCTCCTGCCTCAGCCTCCTGAGCCACTGGGATAACAGGCATGTGCCATTGAGCTCTGATCTTTTTGACATCTTTGCAGAATTCCTCTCTTTTGCAGTTTTTTATTTCCATATTTTTAACATTAAATCATGATTCCATTGCACTGGTCAATGCAATGAATGGACAACTTCAGGATATAGATAAACAAAATATACAATGGGTGCTCTGTTTGTTAACCCTTTAACAACTGGGAGGTGGACCTAAAACTGTCATGTGCTATAGGCAGGACTGATGTCAGACATGATCTACCCTTTGTGTGTCTTTTCCATCCTGTTGGCATGTAAATGCTGCTTCCTGCCAACTGTGTACACTCAACTCATATCCTCACTAAAATCTCTAAGTACCATGCGACTGAATAATACTTTGCCTAAGCCTTCTTAAAAATCAATTATAGTTACCTTTCTGCATTTATTTTACACGTTCTTCCTAAATATTTTAATGTACTGTTATGTCGATACATAGAAGATTTTCAGTTATAATCAGGCAAAACAAAGATGTGTGCAAAGTGTATTTAAACAGTGAAGAATGATATCTATGTCGAACTAATACTTAAAAGTCAAATAATAATGCTCACAACCTTCTGGGGAAGTCTTCTCACTACCTGGTTCAAGGCAAACATCCATATAAAAAATCAGAAATAAATTTCATAAAATTAAGTAGGTTGCAAAAGTCCTCTAATGTAAGTGGGGTGTTCATGGACCAGTGGGTGGGTGCCAGCAGAATAACGTACTACGAACTGTGGTATACAAAAATCTCTAGTTTAAAACAAAGGGGTTTTGGCAGTATTAAGCCACTTGAGCACCCTGAAGAAATAAATAGAAATATTGTGCCTCTATTCCAGAGACTGTAAATACCAGACACCTCACAGCTCTCTCAGCCTTTAACAGTTTTTAAGGCTCATACAAACTGTGGTTGACAACTAAAATAATAATATAACACCTTTTGAGTGCCTCAAGTGTAAAGTTCATTTGTTCTAAGGTCACCATTTTAATGTAGCAACCAAATTTTATTCACATCATCAGATGCTATCTGAGAAAGACAGCTGTAAGAATCAGGCAAAGGCTTGAACACTGACATGACTAATAAAATTAATACAGGATGCCAAGAGTTCTTACATGTTTTTCAGCAAAATAAAATATACTAACTAAACTAAGCAAAATTTACTGAATATATTATTACCATAAAGAAGATTGTCCTTAAGCTTCTGGGGAAGTTTTAATAGCAGGGTTTTTTTTTTTTTTTTCAGGGGCAGAGAGGTCTGCTAGTTTATTAAGAGGATACCATCAGGTCATTGAAATATTTTTTTTCTTTGGTTGTCATTTACACATACCTGAAATCTAAAAGATGATTGCTCTGGATTTTGTGAGTGAAAAAGGAAGAGAGATCCCTGTGTTTAACCAAATGTTAAATGTTTTTTATTTAACTCACCTGCACACTAAGATGAATCCATTTCTTCAAAAGAATTCTCCCCAGTGTCATTACTTTTATTGGAGGCTGCAAACCACTTACTGTGCGATAATAAAACATGGTCTCTTTCCTGGATATTGTAAGTTTGAACACAATCTGCCCATCCCCCGTCTTTTCTATAACACACCTTAGGAAGCAACCAGAAAAGAGAGAAAAGGTCAGCCTCTAACCAAAAAGACATGCTAAGGCATTGTGCAGTTACAGTGATATTAATGTGACCCCAAATTCCATTCAAAATAGTACACTATGAACGAGTGCCTGTATGTCATTATATTCAAAGCAAGTTTTATTCCAATGAAGAAGCCATTTTATTTCAAGAAAAAAATACTATTCTTATTTACAATATATTCCCCAGAGCCTCAACACCCTTCATTAGAGATTCATGATGGAAACTAAAGTGGTTGAATCATTCTGCAAAACTAACATTTAGCCTATTGGCTCATTAGTTCCTCTGCTATTTCTTTTATAGGAAGTGGTACAACATACTACATCCCACTTGGGTATTGAGTCACCAGTGCAAATCTTTTTTTTTTTCTTTTTTTTTATGTAAAGAGAATTCAGTGTCCAAGAAAAGCTTGAAATTGTTAGCCCTGAAGTCAGAATCGCTCTATTTAATTCCCATGATGAAATGGAAAATGGACAGCTATAGTCTCTACTTACCCCATCATCAACTGGCCAGAAGCCAAAGCCAGTTCCTGTAAGATGTCTGACTACCTCTCCATGACATACAGCCCAACTGAGGCATTCAGAGAATATTAATGTTTTGGGGTGAATGGCCAATATTATAAGACTACAGTAAAATTTTTTAATAGAAGAAGTTTTGGAAAATGTCTAGCTATTGTGTTACACTAATTACCAAATTACTTATAAATGTCACTTCTATACTCAAATGCAGTGACATGGCTCTGAAATTCTGAGTCTCTTTCTTCATCTGACTATTGCCTACTCAGCCCCAGCATCTTTACAATTATGCCTGATCCTAGAACCCTCTTCCTCTCTTCAAGGTCATGTAAGAGTTCTCTCTTTGTGTTCATTTAACTCGCTATGCTAAGTAAAGGCAAGGATCCATTTATGTTCTCCATTAGATCACTAGTATCCTAGGGATAGAAGCATGCCTGATATACACAGACCCTCAAAAAGTGATCAATTCTATAGGCATCCAAGAGGCAAGGTGATATTGGACCAACCAAGAATTACTGTTAAGGATGTTTTAAAACTTTCCTTAAAGAGTTCATCTTTTACAAATCATATCTTCTCATCTGCATCTATTTTTTTTTTTTTGGAAAGTTGGGAGATAACAAGATTGGAGAAGACTAATAGTCACTTTTTTACTGACACTAATAATTCAGCTTTGGTAATAAAGATATGAGAGCAAGTACATTTTTAGTTTGGGCAAATAATTTTAGTGGACATAAAGGTTTTACATAAATCCTGCAAAATTTTTTTTCAACTCTTTGATAGTTGAATACTTCTAATTTTCTGGAATGCAAGAATGTCTCTGTATCCCCTGCCTCCAGGTCTTAAACAATCGAAGAAGAATTTGCCTCTGTTCATTTTTCTTGAGTTTAAATCTACAAGTGAGAATTTGATCATTACTCAAGAATGTATTTGCCAAATGCAGACTTATTTCCCCAAGCTTACTGAAAATGCATTTCTTAATATGTTATTGATTATCTTCCTTGCTATTTTGTTTGCTTGTAAACATACTAGCTTTGGTAGATAATAAATGTGAGAGGAAGGCAGGTAGCAAAATATTTAGGAACTGGATTTATTCTGCTCCTGGATAAACAATAATTGGATAATCCATGTTTTGTTTGTTTTACTTATCTAGTGCAAACACCACGAAATTCCCCCAATTCCCACTGGTATTTTAGTTTAGAGAATGAAAACGACCTTGATAAAAGCAAGAAACTCTCAAAACCATAAACCATGCTACCACCTCTATAAATACACGTCTCATTTATACTAAACAATGCCAATAGAAGATGGGTCTGGTAAAGTTATGTCCATTTAAACTTAGAAAAATTATTTTATCCTATCCCTATTTTTTCAAGGGAGCACAGTTTAAGACTGTGGATGCTAGTTACATAAATAGAGTATCTCGGATTTACTGCAATTTCCAATAATATGAAAACAAGGTTTTCTCCTAGGGGAGCTATAGAAATAAGGATAATGATTTGTGATTGTTTCCTCTGCAAATTTTAAAACAAAATGAAAACTGCAAACTTTCATTTAACAAATTAAAACTAAACACTCAAGACATTTAAGTCATATTTGCTTATGAGACTATAAGACTTTTCCTGGTTTCTTTCCCAAGTTTTTAGATTCAGCCAATACTTTCACACAAAGTAAGGGGGGAAAAAAGCCTTAGAACTATCCTACTTATTAAAAGTACATTGGCTCTATTTAAATAGAAACATCACTTATCAATTGAGAAAAGACTACAGAATGAAAAACAGGTGATTAAATAAACTTACAAAAGATAGTAGTAAAGAAGTCTGTCTGAAACTTCTTTTGAAAGCATTGCTGCTTCAATGAATAGCTTTTACAATCTCTCACACTTACCTAGAAATTTATTAACTAATTGAAAAATGAAAACAGCATGAAGTAAAAGGCCAAAAGCTATATCTGTTCAGAGATGAAGTGTTATTCCTATCTTCAACTCATATTACTGAACATCCTTGAGTCAAACACCCTTCTTAGGAAAATAAGAATGAATAAAATAGTCCTAAGCCCTCAGAATGCTGCTATCTGCCTGATAAAAATTTCATAGCCTACTAGGCACACTTCATTTATATAAATTAGACCAGGACTTAAAAATATATCAATTATTTGTAGTGGCCATGCCTTAAAACTCACGCTGAGTCTCACAAAGCCTCCAAAGGCTAAGACCAAAGGTATAGCTAACCTGCCCAGAAATAAGTGATTCAAGTATAAAAATGCCTACCTGCCTGCCTTGAAACTATTTTAACACATTTTTTTCATAGTCCACTTCATCCACAGAATAGAGAACACAATTTAGAAAAAAATATCTGGACTGTAAACTAGGAATAGAGATTAATATAGTAGTTTTCCTTCAATCATGTGAGTCCCATGGTGTTAGTCTTCATTTCTAGTTTAGACTGTAGGTTGCAATCATTTCCACTACTACTGATTTTGCAGGGTCCTAGGAAAATGGAAAACACACTACTACTTACATTACACCTTCTCGCTCAGGTTTCAGCCACACGGTGAATGTAAATGCTTCCACCAGCCTCGGAGAAGGAGGAGAAGAATAGCAATTCTTGTGATTTCCAAAAATAAAACTTGTAGAGTTGCTCTGGGAGTAAGGATGCAGATCATTCTTGTCTGGGATGAGACAGCTCCTGAGGCCTGCTGAGAACAGGGCAGTATACGTAGGGGAGGAAGATCGGTAGGGGCAACCCTGTGTGCAAAACCGCTGGGTACAGAACTGAATACTCTCAGCATCCACAGAGCTGTGACAGAAAGTGCTTCGGTGTGGGAGTCCACACACTGCTTGGGTTGGCACAAGTGCAACCTTCTTGAAAGCTCCTACATTCTCCAGCCTTGGGAAAAGACCCCGGGAGTCAGCCAACGATATTGAAGCAAAATAGGCAAAGATCAATGTTTCAATAACCTGAAACAAGATACCAAAGCCTAATGAAAGAGCCAGGCAATTCATGTTTACAAAAAAGCATTCTTCTCTTGAGAAGGCATTCCTAAATAAATAATCAGGCCCGCTCCGCTTGCCAGCGACACTTTGAAGCAAGTTCCTTTAAGTAGTGTTGAGATACTCCTCCATCTTGGGCAAATGGCAGGCTCGTTTTCACACGGAGATAAAACTAAAGATGTTCTTAGTGGTGGCCAAGACATGAGGAGGAGCTGGTGTCTAGGAATCAAAAACAGAGCATGTCAAGTGTAATCTGCTGAGTCTTTAAAACTTTATGTCATCCTAAGTATAAGGATTTTGAGCCCCTGATGGGAAACTCTGAAATTCTTCAAAAATATTTTTAAATCACTTTTCATAGAATAAAATAGTCATTCCTTTGATAAATATCTAGATTTTATTGAACAAATCAGGAACTTCAAAAGACCACAGGACAACCAGTTTGTTTATTTCTATGCAATCATTAATAATATATTTGAACATATAGAAACTTTAGGTTGTTACTCCACCCCGGGGCATTAGCACTGTCTACTGTATTTAATGAGGTAAAGAATTGTATAGATTTTCTTTACACATGCACCGTATGTTGTAACCCAGAGCTAACTTGCAGATGCCCAAAATAAAGCTAGCAAAGCAGTTTGGGCCTTTCCCCTTATCCCAGCATGTGCAGCAACTTTAAGCTTACAGTAAAGCTGATTAGAAATCTAACACCATCTGTCTGTCCTATGCCTTAATATTTAGCAAACATTTGTGTTAGTGTTTCCTCATATGACTACATATTTGTAGGTTAAATATGGATTCCTAATACTGTGTAAGTAATTGTATTGATAAATAAGCTGAGTTACCATTTCTTTATTGCATTTCAACCAGTCCACTGAATGTGACAAATGGCTCTTCAACAAGACCACGGTCCCTCGTTGCCTGGCAACACCACCGTAAACCAGGTTGCTCTTAGGAAATAGGCCACAGCAGCAGAATGCTGGAAGGAAGACTTGGGTGCCCAGGTAAAGTATTATGCACAGCAAACACTTAGTTACCTGAAAGTCACAGTGTCGTCTCCTTGGTGGCCCGTCAGGAACTGAGCTCCCCCAGGCTTTCAACTGGTAACTTCAAACAGGGGGAGGGACCAGGATGGTATCATGCATGCATAATTTTAAAGTAGCAGCACACCTTATCCTATAATCCCCCTTTGGTCCCTTATCTCTTCTGTTTTCATACACCTCATCCATTTAATTCTTTAATCAAAACGATGCATCTCATCAGAAACACTAATTTCTCATGCTCTTTCTTTTAGGGGATACAAATCAAATGAGATTCTAAACTCTATATTAATGCTCTAAAAGTTTAGTCCATTGAAGAAAGTTTTTCCTGACAACTCTATCACTGTTGTTATTATATCTTTCACCCCAGGATACCCTCTTCTGAATACACAAACTTCTTAAGATTATGAGGAACATCTGATATTATCTCTTAACTGTTGAGTTTGGAAAACAGGGATTTTCATTAACTATAGAAGCAATGAGATTGCTGAATTTAGCTGCCTAATTTCATTTGAATATGTATGTATTTATCCACTCATGGTTGTGGTCAGTTCTGCCCCCTTGGGTATCTCATTTTAGTTGAGAAATGCTCTAATTCAACAGATATTTCTAGCCTTCCATTTGGATCTTTAAAATGGAAAACCTGCTTGGGAAACAACTAGCCAATTGTTCAGAGAACTTGTTCTCTGTGAATTACTATATTTACAGCTAAACATATTATTAAATATAATAACTTATAGAGAACAAAGCCACAATATTAGAAATAAGAAATGTTCCTATGGTGTTTCTTGTTAGGCCTTCAGAAACAAACCAAATCATCTTCTCCCCAATTCCTTCTGATTTCTCTCCCATAAGCACATTCTAGCATTAGACTTTGTACATTTTGTCAAAGTACACTAGTTCATTCTTGATTATTATATTCTTACAGGGACATTTTAAATTAAAAACAAATTTTATTATGAAACAAGCTAAAAAGTAAGGACTTCTAAGAATTTGGAAAAATATTTTTAAATAGATATAATATAGTGAATTAGACTATTCAGATATACTATTAAGACATGCAATCAACCTGTTTTCAAAAAAAAAAAATTCTTCAGTGACTGACTTCATTCTTATAAGGACTGATTTTAGTTTTTAATTATTATGCTGTAGCATATCATTTTGGTCATTAGTCCAGGATAATTTTTTCATCATAGAACAACTACTATTTACTTTGTAGTATAAGTTATAACCCAAAATGGACAATCTAAGATGAACACATCTGCTCCATATTAAGAGACTGTGGCTGTCATTTGCAAGAGAAGACAATAGATGGTCATATATCTCAACTTTTAAAACTTAGTACTATCAATCCTGAGAACATCTGATATGTGAATTATGTACCAAGAGTTTCCTATCCCTGTAAATGCCTGAGAAATTAGAAAGAGGAAAAATAGAGCAAAAGTGCATATCAAAAAAATTAGTTAAGCATATGAAGCCATATGCCATCTTTTATTTATATTTCCATGGATTCACTGGGTAGTTCTTCTAGTTTGGACCAGCTTGGGTGGAGCTGTATGGTCTGATTTGGCCTTGCCATCTAGCAGATGGTTTGATGTCAATTGGATTGACAGCTATGGGAATCTACTCTAGGTTCATTCTGATAGTAGCAGAAATATTTGAAGGAACAGAAAATGAAAGCCCTTACATGCAAGTACTTTCCAAGCCTCCATGTGCATCATGTCTGCTAATGTTCTATTGACCACCGAAACTTGAAAGACCCAGCACAGATTCAAGGATTGTGAAATTGATTCCCTTTCTCAAAGAGGGAGTGGCAGTCACATTGCAAAGGGACACCAACAACAGGAATGGAGTTTGTGACCTTTTCTTTGAGTTGCTCACAATTTATTTTTATACTTGTAAAGGTATGATATCACAATCAGAATATCCTCATTGTGAAAAGTCAAGAAAATCATGTTTAACTTAAACAACAATAAGCAAGTTCCCCCTCATTACTCTAGAAAAGCTTACATATAAACCTTTAATAAGTCTTGTAACAAGACTATAAGAATCTCAGTTCTTCAAGTATTTGAGATCTAACTCCTGTTTTTAGCCAAAATAAAGGAATAACCCTAATTCTTGGGCTTTGGGGAGTCACAGATTTACTATTAAAACTGACTAGTTTCTGCCATAATTAAGTAAGAAAAAAAAATACCAATGGATGTATAATAAATAATGTTAGTTATACAATAGGGGCAGAACCTACACATGCAGTATGATTACAAATATAAGACAACATCGTAGACAATTTTATGACAATTAACTTGAATTCAACAAATTGGACAAGTTCCTGAAAACATTATCAAAGCTGATTGAAGAAATTGAAAACAATCCAAATGTCTTCCAACTACAGAATACATCAAAAAATTATACTTTTCCATACAATGTCTGACAACTATGAAATACATCAATAAATTATGGTATATCCATACAATGATAAAACTTAATGAAAAGAATTGAACAAATGCTATAATCAGCAACACTAGTAAGTTGCACAGATTTGGCAGTGAGCAAAAGAAGTCAGATGTGCCAAGCACATGCTCCACAATTCCATTTATACAAAGTTAAGTTACAGGCAAATTAAAACTTTGGTTCCAGAGGTGAGATTGAGCTATCTCTTTAAAAGGAGCAAATGAGAATGGGTTTAAGGGAGTGTGCAGGAGTACTGAGAACACTCTACATCCTGAGATGGGTAGCAGTGACACCTGGGGACACATTGGAAAACACCTGTCAAGCCATAACCTGGAGATTTGTGCACTTTATGCAAATTATACCTCAATAAAACAGAAAAAAATTAATTAAAAAGAGGAAATAATAAACATGAATTGTTTTATTTATTACATAAATAGTCTACAGTTAAATTTATACCTGCAAAAAAAACCAAAAAACAAAAAACAAAAATAAACAAGGAGTTCAGAGTGTTGTAAATCAGTTATACATACATTCTGGGGAAACATAATTCCAATTTTTAAAAAATATTCTGTGAGTCAAATAAGAGACTATTTTCTAACTTATTTTATGAGGCTATTATAATCTCGATATATGTTTTAAAAAGATAGGAGAATGCAAAAAAGAAAATTGTGGACCCACTGAGCTCATGTACATAAGTGCCAAAAAAGAAAAAAATTCTCAATGACTCATCATAAGCAAACTGAATCCAGGAATATATAAAATGATTAAGTCTCCTGATCAGGTTGGATTTGCTTCAGATTTACAACGTGGGTTTATATTAGAAAATATATTCATGTAATTCCCCACAAAAAATTCACATAATTTAGTTAGTACCAAAATCCTGAATAAAGAAATTATTTATTGAGGACCAAAATATTAAACTAAAAAAAGAAAGAAACTTTGGAATGTTGACATCATTTATTTAAAAAAATTAACATCCCAAAATAATATTCATCCAATTATTTTTGTTAAAATCAAGAATAGAACAAGATCCCCCACTATCACTGGTTTTATTTAACATTTTGGAAGCCAGTGAATTAAAATAAGGAAAATACTAAAAGATAAGTATGGGATAAGATTATTCAAATACTGCATGTCTCTCTGAATAACACCATCTAAAGACAAATAGGTGTCTAGGATGATGCACATATGACTCATGTTGTTTATCAGCTTTTTTTCCCCTGGCACATCCTACTTGAGCATTTTCACATTATGGGTGACTATATGACTTGCTTTAGCTAATGAGATATGTGAAGTGACATGTGCCACTATCAGAGTAAAGCTACAGGTAGCAGCATACAATTTACTATGCTTTCTCTTTCACTAAATAAAATAAGGGTAGAGGGGAAAGTTAGGACACGGTTGGCAAGTTCAAATTTCAGAAAATGACCAACCAGTAAGGAAGATAGAGGGAGAGATACAGAAGCGAGTGGCAAATTTCTGAGCTGCTACTGAAAAAGACAGAAAGGAATAGGGCTGCCAGCCTTAACAGATTGCTTTTAAACAGAGGAGCAAGGTGAGCCACATCCTAGAATCAAAGAGGGAGAGGCTAAGAGTCACACATTGAGACTGATGTGCTTTGGATGTATATCAAGACATATTTAATGAGGTGAGAAAATGCAGAGTTTGCCACTCTGTATTTGCCACTCTTTGCCACTCACACATTTTCTTTCTCTTTTAAAATTATACACATAATATATGAGCACTGTAAAAACTGAGTTAAAACGGAAGGCTTTGTGCACCCATTACGCCTCTATTAGAATCTTGACCTTTTTCTGTAAACATGAAATGTGTGTAAATGCTACATAAAACAGATTCAATGTTCTGAAAAAAATTTTTGCAAAATGCTCCCAATTTTCAAACATTTTTACCCATTTTCTTTGACAATTTTCCCAACCAATGCCTTTTTTTTTTTTTTTTTAGCAAATCTTAAATTTCAAATAGCAAATGAAATCTCCTTTTTTTCCTTGAAGGGCATTAATTCATACATAATTGTTTCTGAATTCTTGTTGACTAAGGTTGCTAATACAAAAAGGTACAGAAGACTATATTTAAGAAATGGTATGTGAGTAAAAGTGATGTGCAGCTTACAAGTGCAAGTTTAAATAGCCAGTGTAGGAGTGGCCCTTCTCCTTGGTGTGTGGATCACATTGAGAAGGATGATCTATCATCCAGGTCTTTGCATGACAATATTGAGAACATCCAGAAGACCTGCATGTCCCTCACCCATAACATGATGGCGTTGTAGCATGTGTAACCATCAACCCGTGTGGTACTCAGTCACTGAAATTTTAAGATCATTTGTTTTGACAATGTGCGCTATTCTATGTGACAGTCAGGACCTGCTACATTTCCTTATATAACTACACCCAGTACACCCACATAAGGAAAATCAAAGATAATCCTATCAAATGTACTTGGGAACAAGGTTTGATGCACCCAGTGGACACTAATCACTTAATCTGTATCCATTAAACACCTTGCCTTTGGTGTACTGGCAGGGATGATCTTGCAGATTTAAATGGTCTATTGCAGGGCCCAACAGAGAGCTACTGTATCTTTTTCAGTTTTATCTGAGGAAGCCGTTGATATTCAAACCAGGAGAAGCTAGAATCTCTTCAGTGGTGTTAGACCCAGTCAGCTGGCAAATATATATATATTTTTTTAATGTGCAGCCTGATGTGATGGTGCACACCTATAATACTGGTGGCTTGGGAAACTGAGGCAGGAGGATCACAAAATCGAAGCCAGCCTCAGCAGTTTAGTGAGGCTGTAAGCAACTCAGTGAGACCCCACCTCTAAATAAGTACAAAAAAAAACGAAAAAAGAAAAAAGAAAAGCAAAGCTGGTGATGTGTTTCAGTAGTTAAGTGCCCCTGTGTTCAATCCCCATTACCAAAAAAAAGGTAATAAAAAAACTACCCATAATCTTTTCTATACTCTTGGATATGGAGATTATTTATTCTAACCAAGAAAACTTTGAGAGAGAAAGAAAGAAAAAGAGAGAGAGAGAGAGGAATCTTTCAAACAAGGGCCTGTAGCAAGACAACCACAGGCATAGGTACAGCTGGAACAAAAGAATCAGAAAGAGTGTAAGGTGGTTATGGAGTCAGACAAAACAGCCAGAAATTTTGGCAGTGTTATATGTGAAATCATCTTACTGCCAAACGCCCTAGCCAGGGTGTCATCTAGGGAATTACCCTGTATACCAAGTACATTAGCTCATGTTAGTCATGGGCAGAAAGTGAACCTTTATTCCAGGAAATTCCACATATGCCATCCCTGGGAAGCCTCACTTCTGGGGAGTAGGTCATAGATACACCCTGATATAAATTGACTTGTTAGAACGGCCAGGTTTAGAACCCTGATAATGGAGAGTTTTCTTGCTGGAAAATTCTGTAAAACTTCAGACACTCTTACATTCAAGATGAAATAAAACAGAGATAAAATGCATGACAGCATTGAATGATGGGGTGGCTAGATATCTGTCCTCATGAGAGTGGCCCTGAAAGGCCCCACAGGACACAGGGAAGAACTGATTCACAATCTGAGGGCACAGTGGCTGGAAAGACTAGCAAAACATCCTGTCTTGCTGGTTCTGCTCAGTGCCAGCTCCCACGAGATCCAGAGAAGCTATGATGAAGTATGTTCCAGAGAAGTATGTTTCAGGAGAATTTTTTTTCCACATGAATGAAATTAAAGGAGTGGACCAAACTCAACACCCAGAGCATCGTGAAAGGTAAGAATAATTACTGGTTAAGAAGTAAGCTCTCCAGAGACAGCCTGCATTGTCTTGGTTCCACCAGCTTTTAGCTGTATGTTCTTGGCTAGGTCTTAATCTTCTTTTTGCCCCAGTTTCCTTATTTGTAGAAATGGGAACAATAAAACTAAGGTTGGTGAAGGATTACTCACAGAAAATCTACATCAGTGACTACTTTCCACTGTTAGCTGTCATTGTACCTTTTCCCAATGTGTAGTTACCAATTTTTTCTGTAAAAATTCTACATGCAAGAATAATAGAAGGAGCACATTTGGAGGAAATATTACTATACATGCCTCTATCATTGTAGTTTACTGAACATCATTATAGATTTACTGATTGGATCTTATAGAAACAACACTTCAATGTCACTCCCGACATGCATGTGAAGAAAAGGAGCATCAGGAAATAAGTGACTTACTCCGAATCCCTTGATAAGTGACAAGCCTAAATTAAATTCCATATTCTCTACATTAAGTCTAATGTCTGTTTAGTATTAGCCTCAATTAACTCCATGAGGCTGAACTAACCAGAGGTTCCATGAAAGGGGTAAATAAAGTATCATACTTGAAAGGTGAGGGGTTTTATAGATAAAGAACCATGAGCATTTCAACCTGAGTGAAGACAGCAAGTTTGGAGTAAGCCTGTCCAACACTTAAAAGACACATGTATCCTACAGAAATATGTACAGAAATAGGATTCTGCTGTGTAAAGTTTATCAGATTTCCAGAGTTTTCTGAAATTATCCCAAGATTTAACAAGCATACTGTAAGTAATTCTGGGGAGTTTTCATTCTGATTTAATATCTAGGTTCTAGCAGTTTTTTTATTCTATTACCCTGTTCAAATTTTTGGAACATATGTTCTTATACTTTCTAAATTATGCAAACTCTCAGATGACCCAAGATTGTATTTGATAAGAGACAGAAAGGCTTCACACTGGTATTTCAGGTTAGCCTGGGACCTGGGGAGAACGTGATACCTTTGATAGCATGTGGCAGGCCATTTAATTCCTGTCCGCTCTTTCTCCTCATCCTGGGCCAGGGCCCAGACTGAGGCTGGCAGATGAATTCAAGAGTGGCTTTCTGGGTCTGAGACGGGCAGTGAAATAACAGCTGCGGAGTAGTGCAGGACAGGTAGCGGCAGGCTAGTTAATGGCTGGCAAGCAGGACAAATAGGTGGGTGTGGGTCTGCAAATGAAAAGGACACAATGTGGAGAAGGACAGCAGGCAAGCAGAGCCCAGACCAGCTCCAGACAAACAGGCAATCAGTAATAATTAAGGGTCAAGTTTCTGCAAAGAGCTGTGCTCCCGAGAATGACATGGTCCCTCTCTTAAAAATGAGAATGTACTGGCCTGCCTGGAACCCGGGGCGGAGGGAGGGTGGGGATGTGTTCAGAAAGTGTCATTATATTGAAGGAAGGAAACATGGCAAAATATGAGGTTCAGGAAACAGGGAGCTAAGGTGGTATGTGTAGTCTTTGAAACTCAATCCAGTTCAATAACAGTCCAATAGAGTGAAAAAAAAACAAAACATTACAGGTGTTAACATTTAGAGTGAAATGAAGGGCACAAAGTCATGGTGATGAGAACAAAAGTAGTTTTGCCTTGGAGAAAAGGCAAACAGCAAGTGAGAAGTTTCTATTTTATTTCAGGGGAAATCATATGGCGTATGCTATATCAATAGAATCCTTTGAAAGGTCTCTATTAAGTCAATTACATGGTAGAAGAGTTATCTGCTTTTATATGGATTAAGCATCCCTAATCTAAGAAATCAGAAATGCTCTAAATCAGAAACTTTCTGAGCACCAACATGTTCCTACAAAAGTGACAATTCCCTATCTGACCTCACCTGGTAGATCAAAGCCAAAACACAGGAACACAAAATGCTATATGGAACTACACTCAAACTGTGTATATGGGGTGTACATGAAACGTAAGTTTTGTGTTTAGACTTGGTTCCATCCCCAACATGCCTCTTTATGTATATGCAAATATTCCAAAATCAGAAAAAAAAATCCAAAACATTTCTGGTCCCAAGAACTCCAAATAATATTTGACCTGTAATAAAATTTTAAGATTCAGAAGACAAAGATTTCAAAGAGAAGAACAGACAGTAAGAATGAGGAAAGTGATAGTAAAAGTTGATTATTACATAATAAGCACATTTGCAAATGTTTTACAGAGTATACTGTAAACACTTATCAATTAAACTAATAGATCATTTGAGAAATAAGGTATTTTATTGAAAAGGAAATTATTTATGATAGACATAATATGATACTCTACTCTGATGGGGCTAATTATTGTTAGTGTTTAAACCAAAATACACACCCCATCATGACCAGCATGATTTCTACCTCATTCCACAGCCATGAATATACTTAATTACCATGTATCAAAATGTTTATGAAGAAAGAATTAAGGAACATGATCACATAAGCAATCCCTTTGAACTTGCAGCAAGGCTAATAATGTTAATAATGTTTACTGAGTGCATAGTACATGTCAAGCACCAGGTATGAAATTCTGTCTCATCTAATCTATATAAAAATCTGAATCAATAATTTATACTATTGTTATTTTATATGTAGGGAATGCTGCGACCTGGACAGTAAAATAATTTATTAAAGTTCAACTGTTACTATTTAGGAAAACAAGATTCATATCAAGTTTCATCCACATTTTCACAACTTATCTTTTGTAAGAGCAAGCTCAGAGAATATTCTAGTGTTGGGCATTTTATTATATTCTAAGTGTAGTCCTTAAAAATTATTTGGGTGATAGTGTAGCATAGTGCCTGGTATAATGCACAGGGTGATTAATGGGTGCCTATCCTAAGAAAACTCTTGAAATTAAGGACTGGTCTTTTGCTTAACAAATATATTTTATACATACACACACACACACACACACACACACATGCACATATATACATATATGAGTATATACATACACACTCACATATTTCAGGAGGACCTAGAAAGTCTGAGTTTGAGAAGCAGCTTTTTGGACTAGAGTGTCTCCACATGTCTCCAATTATACTGTTCTACAATAACACTAACATCACATTCAAAAAGATCAACTGAGAAAAAGTCATGAGGATGGAAAAAATGAGGAGTAAAGCAGAGCTTTGAATGAATATTTGATAAGATTGAAGTTATTGGTATCAAGGGAATCACTTTATGTAGGGGCAAATGAATTGACTGCAATTTTAACATAAAGTGCCACTATAGGGGTTGTAAAATCCTTTCTACTTGGATAAATACTATGTGAATTGGAGCTTGTGATGAAAATGTAATAGAGAATAGCCCAACTCAACACTGAGACCATGAACTAGGAGCTCTTTCTTGGCAGTTGCAGGAATGGCCCCCAGAATCAAAACGGAACTAGAAGAGAGATTGCAGATGGCCCGTCTAAATCAGGGTACAGTGTGAAAGAAGCAAATAGTACAAGCAAAGGTCAAATAGTCACTGAATAATATAGGAATGGACTACCATTATCACCTGAAGAAGAACTGAAGGACTCACTATATCCTCAGCAATGTGGTCAAAGAGTGCCACCATATACATTGTTATTGTTCCCAAATACCAAGACATAGCTAGTAATTCATAAGCATGTGTTAAGTTAATGAGTGAATGTGCGAATGACCCAAATCTATGGTGCAACAGAATCCTGATGTTTTAAAGTATATCCTTATTCAAATTGTATCATTATTAACATGCATGTTCAACTTCTTCATCCCAGGACAAAATCTGGAAAAATAAAGTCTACGGATTTTGACTCAGAGTTAAGAGAAGCTACATAAGCAGGTCCTGCTCATACTCTGTCCTTTGTCACTTCAATGAGCTTGTGACAATCTTGTTCTAAACTTCTGTCCCTTCATTCTCGTATCTTCACACTTTGATTACAAACACAGGAGTTTCCCAATGTGACTTAACAAGCCTGGAAAAGAGGTGAAATAAGATAAATGAAGAATATACTTTTATGTAAGAATACTTACAAAAAATAAATTATGAACTGAATAGATGATCAACATAGGAACACTTTTAATTTTAACTAAGTTGCTTTTTTTTTAACAGAAAACTTACCAAAAAAAAATCATCCAAAGTCCAAAATAAAGATTGTCACAACATATTGCTACATTTTCTCCAGTCTTTTTCCTCTATTAACAAAATTCTGGAAACAATTTAGTATTTTTTTATTTAACATTATTTTTAGACAATTATAATGAAATAGACTTTTTCCTTCATCTCTGCAATTGTTCTAAATTAAATCCATAAAAGTGACAAGATTTAATCAAAGACTGTGGACATTTTTGTGGTGAATTACCTTGTAATTACAGAAAAATCATAACATTCTTACATAGTATATGACAGTGTTCTCTCACTGTATCAAAGTTTACCTCAAAATTGCAAATTTTTAATTTTCACTAATTTGAAAGGGTGAATAAAATTTTATTCCTGTTTTAAAACTATTATTTATTGCTAATGAAGTTGTCTATTTTATAATTCTTTGCCATCTCTTTCATCAATTCACATTATTTCCTTGTGTTTTTAGTTGAAGGTTAAAATTATAAAATGTTTATTAGACATTCTGTATTAAGAATGTCAATTTGGCATTCCTGCAGAAAATGTTTTCCAAGTTGTGTGCATTTTCGTTTTTTCAAGGGAAGTATGTGTGCTTGGTTTTACTTATTGTGGTAAAATATACATAAAATTTACTATTTTAGCCATTGTTTAGTGCAGAGATTAGTGTTTTTAAGTATATTCATTTAGTCATGTGACCATTACTGCCAACCCTCTCCAGAATTTATTGGTCTTGCCAGACTGAAACTCTGCCCATCAAACAATATATAATTACTCCTTGCTCCAATTCCTGTCAATTACCATTCTACTTTATGTGTCTTTGAATTTGACTACCATGTGACATTATCATGTAAGTAGAATTACACAATATTTGTCTTTGTCACTGGTTTGTTTCACTTGGCACAGTTGAGTGAAGTACATATCCAGGTTCATTCATGTGGTAGTACATGTGTCAGAACTTTTAAGGCTAAATATCCATTATACTTACACATAACACCCTTTGTATATCCATCCATCCATTGATGGACTTTAGGTTGCTTCCACTATTTGTCTATTGTATATAATGCTGCCATAATCATGGCTATACAAGATGTTCATCCAAGTATGTGCTTTCAAATGTTGGGAGTTTTATATCTCAAAATCAAATTATAGCATCACATAATAGTTCTGTATATTTTTTAGTAACCACCATACTGTTTTACATACAAGCAGTATCATTTTATATTTCTGCAAGCAAATCAAAAGGGTTCAAATTCACCACATTCTTGCTAACACTCCTTACCATTATTTTACAATGGTCATCTGAATGTGTGTGAAGTGCTATCACACTATGACTTTGATTTCCATTTCTCTAAAGATTAGAGATGTTCAACATGTTTGATGTGCATAAATATTGTCTATATATTTTAACATAATTTTTATATCTTTAAATATGGATTTATCCAAATTTTTATTTTATTTTATTTTAGTGATTACTTTATATTCCAATTATATTTATAGCATCATTTTAACTCAAGTATTATTTTTATAGTTAGTCAATTAAGAGCATCATTTGCATACTTATATTTTAAAAAATTCTTATATATAAAATAAACAATGTTTCTGAGCCCTCTTGTCAGTTAATTTCTATTTAGTCTTACACTGACTACTAAATATTCAAAAGCTATATTTTAATAACAAGAAATATAAGTAACCCATTTATTTACCTATTTGTTGAAAATGGTATTAATCTTCTTATGCATTCTTTTAAAATCATTAGCATTTCTGTATTCAAAACTGAATGAAGAAATCTTATGAGGCAAATTTGAGATGATATTAAGCAAGCAAGTTAATTTGAAAATAAATGACAGTTTACAATTTTATCCTTTTTTGTTCTCCAGGAAGATGGTACATCTTTGAGTTTATTCAAGACTTCTGCAAATTCCCTGAGAAGTTATTTTGTTATAATTATTCATAAATGCCCCACATATTTCTTATTACGAAATTGACACTTTTCAGAATGTCACTGAAGAATTACTTCATTTCTTTTTATTAGAGGTTTATAGTTGTACATAGTAGTTCAGTTTGTCCAAACTCATACCTGCATGGAAATCAAATTCAGTTCATGATCCTTCCCCATTTTTCCTCCCTTCTCCCCTTCATCATCCTTTACTCTTAGACCTTCTTTCACTCATCTATTAATTTATATGTTATTGGATCTTTATGTTATACTATCCTTTCCTCTCTCTTTCCTTTAATATAGTTTCCACATATAAAAGAAAAATTCAACATTTGAGTTTCTGAGTTTGGCTTATTACACTTAGTATGATAATCTCCATTTCCATCCATTTACTGGCAATGATTTCATTCGTTTTTATGGCTGAGTAAAACTCCACTGTGTGTTTGTACATATATAATAATTTCTTCATCCTTTCATCTAATGATAGGAATCTGGGTTGATTCCATAATTTAGCTATTGTGAATTGAGCAGCTATAAACAATGAGATGACTGTCACCATAGAATGCCTACTTTAGATCTTTTTGGGAAAATACCAAGGAGTGGGAGAACTAGGTCATGATAGTTCCTTCCCTAGTTTTAGGAGGAATCTCCACATTGCTTTTCAGAGTGATAATATACAAGTCTGCAGTTCCACCAACAATGCACAAGTGTAACTTGCCCCCACAACCTCACCATCATTTATTGTTGTTTGTATTATTCATCACTGCTATTCAGACTGAAGTGAGATGAAATCATAGTATAGTTTTGATTTGCACTTCCCCAATTGCTAGAGACATTGAACATTTTTTTCATACTTGTTGGCCATTTGTGTTTTTTTGTTTTGAAAAGTTTCTGTTTAGGTCTTTTTTCCCATTTACTGATTAGATTATTTATTTTGTGTATTAAGTTTTCTTGAGTTCTTTGTATATTCTGGCTACTAATACCCTAGAAGAGGAGCTGCTGGCTAATATTTTCTCCAGTTCTGTAAGCTCTTTTCACCTTATCATATTCTTTGATATGCAGAAGATTTTTAGTTTGATGGCATGCCACTTGTTGATTCTTGGTTTTCTTTCTTGTACTCTTGGTGTCTTGTTAAGGAAGTTGGTGCCAGCACCTGTGTGGTGGAGTGTTGAGCCTATATTTTCTTCTAGCAATTGTAATGTGGTCTAATTCCTAAGTCTTTGATCCATTTTGATTTGAGCTTTGTGTAGGGCACAAGACAGTGGTCTAGTTTCACTTTTCTACATATAGCTATGCAGTTTTCACAGCACCACTTGTTAAAAAGGTTGTCTTTTCTCCAAAATATATTCTTGGCACTTATGTCAACTATCAGATAGTGAAAAGCAGTAGATTTCTCTGTCTTCTATTCTGTTCCATGGTCTTCATCTCTATTTTAATGCCAATACCATGCTGTTTTGTTACAAGAGCTCTCTGTGCCACAACATAAATCTCAGCAAATACAAAAACAAAAAGTTTTAAAAATGATATAAGACCATGTATCCTATAAGATTGTAAAGGAATGAAACTAGAAATCAACAGCAAGAAAACTAATAGAAACTACATGCACACATAGAGTTTAATACTCTTATTTTTTATTAGTTGCTCATGACAATAATACTCTTTTAAATGAAGAATGGATCAAAGAAGAAACAAGAATAGATATCAAATCCTTAGAAATGAAGGAAAAGAGACATACACCATATCAAAATCTCTGGGAGAGTATGAAATCACTTCAAAGGAAAACGTACAGCACTGAATGGCTATGTTAAAAAATTACAGAGATCCTAATAAGCTCATGCACCACCTCAAGGCCTTAGAAAAAAGAACAACTTAACCCCCTAAATCAGTAGAAGACAGGTAATAATTAAGATTACAGCCAAAATTAATAAAATTAATAAAAAAAATACACAGGCTCAATGTAACAGTTGGTTCTTCAAAAATCAAATAAGATTGACAAATCCTTAGCCAAACTAACCAAAAGAAAGAATGAGAAGATGCAAATCAATAAGATTAGAGAGGAAAAGGAGATATCATCACAGACCCTTCTGAAATTCATAGAATTATCAGAACCTATTTTGAAAACTGATACTCCAACAAACTGGAAAAATCTAGAAAACACTGACTAATTTCTAGACACATATGACCTACCCAAATTGAGTAAGAAAGATATAGAAATCCTAAACAGATGAATATTGAGTAATGATTGAAATAGCAATTCAATGCCTTCCAAAAAAGAAAAGCCCAGGACCACATGGATTCTCAGCTGAGTTCTACCAGCCCTTTACAGAAGAATTAACACCAGGATTTATCAAATTATTTTATGAGGTTGAAAGAGGAAACATTTCCAAATGCATCCTATGAAGCCAGCAAAAAAAGACAAAGACACATCAAGAAAAAAAACACAGACCAATATTCCTGATGAACATGTACACAAAAATCCTCAATATTAGCAAACCACATTCAAAGACAAATCTAAAAGATAATACACCATGATCAAGTGGGTTTCATTCCAGGGATGCAAGATTGGTTCAACATATGCAAATCAATAAATGTAATTCACCACTTAAACAGAATTAAAGACAAAAATAACACAATAATCTCAATAAATGCAGAAAAGGTCATTGATAAAATTCAATATGCATTCATGTTACAAAACACTGAAGAGCGAGAGATTGAAGGAACTTAAATCAACATTGTAAAGGCCATTTATGACAAACCCAAAATCAACATCATAGTATATGAATAAAAACTAAAAGTATTTCCTCTGAAATAAGGAACAAGACAAGGCTGTCCACTGTCATCAATTCTATTCAATACAGTCCTTGAAACACTAGCCAGAGCAATTAGACAAGAAAAGGAAATCAAAGGTATACAAATAGGAGAAGTTGAACTATTTGCCATATGATCCAATATCTAGAAGACCCAAAGAAACTCTACCTGAAGACATATTTATTTCACAATATTACTTAAATAATCATTCCCATATATTAAAAAACTACTGTTTTTTGGTACATTTCTGTACCAAATTGGTCACGTGATTGATCAATATATCACCTTGTGATTTAGTTGTATTAACTTAGTTGATTAACTTAGTTCTTAATTGTAGAATACGAATTGCAATATTGATAAGAATGTAAGTATTTTCTAACAGCTATTGCTTTTTTATTTTATACAGTATTACCTGTACTAAAATATCCAAAACAAAATGTAATCATTGGGGACAACCATCATTGTTATCTTATTCCTTAATCTAAATGCTTTTCACACTGTTGGCAATCTATAAGGCTGAGACACACATTTTATTTATTTTTTTTTTTAATTTTTTTTTAACTTTTTATTGTTGGTTGTTCAAAACATTACAAATTTCTTGACATATCATATTCCACACTTTGATTCAAGTGGGTTATGAACTCCCACCTTCACCCCATACACAGATTGCAGAATCACATCAGTTACACATCCATTGATTTACA